>NC_068430.1:57220647-57435647 GCF_023373465.1 Oncorhynchus keta | reverse complement strand
CCTTGATCATACTACAGTTCAACAAGACCTTTTGGCTTTCTTTTACAGTGGGTGAATAAAGATAGCAAATATGAAACACTTTTCAATGCGATAGTGATGTGGTTCGGGAAGGCCATTCAGGGTTTTTTCCCCCCAGTATGTTAAAATTAAGTTACCCAGTCATTCCTCATGTGATAGTGCTAATGGGTTTAGTGAGAGTTCTCTAAGACAAGGAAGTCCACTAACAGACTGGTGAGTTATCCTGTCTCTATTTGTTTGTTTTGTTTTGTTTTGGAGCTTACAATTGCATAAATGTGATGGTGCATTAACTAATGTTTCCACAAACAAAAAGCAATTAATGTCAATAATATATATGTAGTAGTAAAGTGGTTTGTTTACTGTCAGAGTAGCTGATCCAGTCACCTTCATCAATTTGAACAGCAATGTCTTTCTGATTCACTATTGGTTCTGGTTCCCGGCAGTTGAAAACATGAACAATATGACTTGCAATTGCAAAAGTCTACGGTTGGTTTCGTGATCAGATTAAAGACTATCGGTAGAGGAAACACCCATAAATGAACAGTTCTAATGAGATGCTACATTGATATGTGTGAATGTTTTGTCTTTTTTTATTCACATATTGGATTAGTTTGGGTCCTTCTCAGAGTTACTGTTGTCATGAGGTGGGAGTCACAAAACCAGGGGCTGACGAATTCCATCAGGGTCCCAGGAATTCTGGTATTTAAATAAGATGGATTTGTTTGTTTTTTTATCTGAGAGAGATTCCTCAGCAGCATTCAGATGGGGAAAAGTGGAAGTGTGTAGCATGTTTGTGTTTGTTTATCGCTGAATCTGTAGCTATATCAATGTAATCAGCAGTTTAGGAACTGCTATTATAATAACAATTTGGTTTCCTGGAAACGATACCGTTTGGGACACACTATGTAAGTATTGTTATTATTATTTTTTTTTTTAAAGATGATGATGATGTTTATAAACTGCTACAGTTAACTTCACAGTTCATGATTGTTTAAGGCCCACTATGTGTTATTCAGTTGAGGGATTTCCTTACGTTTCACAATGTTAAAGAGCAACTGCCCCTAAAAACCAACTTCTTGTTTTGAAAACATCGATATGGGTCAAAAACCTTTATTCTAGTCTCAGAATTGACTACAAAGTGTAAATAGGATCATTTTGATCATAAAGTCAGCCCAAAACAGAGATTGGTGAGATGATAGGGGGAAAAAAATGGTATGTCAGGGAATGAAGGGTACTGTAACAGTTTTTATTGGGTTAAGTTTATTCCAATCCTGCCCACACCTGGCAGCACCCAAATAATCATCAATTCGGAGCACAGCTGCACAGCCTGATCATTTGATTGGAAAGGCCATGGTCAATTTGGTTTGACATTCGATTTCCCGTTCAGGCTAGTTAGGGACCATTAGTAAATTAAACAATGTACGTGGGACAATATTTTAAAATGTCAATAGCTCCAAATCAATGACAAAACCTCAAACTAACTTTAAATTGTACAAATGGATATACACATATTGAAAGCATTTAATGAGACAACTAAAATACGTGCAACATGAAAATATTGTCCCATTCACATTGTGTCATTTATTGACAGTCCCCAACTAGCCCCAGAGATAGGCTATCGAATGTCAAACCAATTTTACCATGGTTGGCTGGCTGAAGCTAATTGGCGAAGAAGTTGGCTAGCACTAGCTAGCCAAGTCGACTTCAAGACACAAAACTTGAAAGTCTAATCAGAGCATCTAGAAGAGTGAGTGACTGTAGCTGTGTGAATGTACAAACACTTACCACGTGTGAAGACACACACGCATCAAACCACCTCTTCCAAGACAACTGTTGTTTGGCTTCAGTTATGGCCACTGCAAATCTCAATGACCAAGCTGAAAAACTAAGCCAAATCAGGAAGTTCAGCCACCCTTTAACTTTGTTTTTCTGAGCACATGCATCCAAACATGCATTCCTGTTTGAATAGGATCTTAACTTCATGGCCTTGTGCATTATATCCTGTGATGTTAAAATGTACTGTACCTGAATGAGAATTGATCAACTTTCAATCAAATGTATTTATAAAGCACTTTTTACATCAGCAGAAGTCACCAAGTGCTATACAGTAACTGAGCCTAAAACTCCAAACAGCATACAATGCAGATGTAGAAGCACGGTGGCTGGGAAAAACTCCCTAGAAAGTCAGGAACCCAGGAAGAAACCTAGAGAGGAACCAGGCTCTGAGGGGTGGCCAGTCCTCTTCTGGCTGCACCGGATGGAGATTATAAGAGTACGTGACCATTTATGGCCAGATTGTTCTTCAAGATGTTCAAATGTTCATAGATGACCAGCAGGGTCAAATAATAATCACAGTGGTTGTAGAGGGTGCAACAAGTCGGTACCTCAGGAGTAAATGTCAGCTGGCTTTTCATAGCCAAGCATTCAGAGGTCGAGACAGCAGGTGTAGTAGAGAGAGAGAGACGAAAACAGCAGGTCTGGGACAAGGTAGCACGTCCGGTGAACAGGTTAGAGTTCCCTAGCCGCAAGCAGAACAGTTGAAATTGGAGCAGCAGCACGACCAGGTGGACTGGGGACAGCCAGGAGTCATCAGACCAGGTAGTCCTGAGGCATGATCCTAGGGCTCAGGTCCTCCGGGAGGGAGAGAGACAGAGAATTAGATGGAACATACTTAAATTCACACAGGACACCAAATAAGACAGGAGAATTACACCAGATATAACATACTGAACCTAGCCCCCTGACACATAGACTATAGCAGCATAGATACTGGAGACTGAGACAGCATTGGGTCGGGGGACACTGTGGCCCCGTTCGACGATAGGGCCAACCAGGCAGGATATAACCCCACCCACTTTGCTAATGCACAGCTCCCACACCACTGTAGGGATATCAACAGACCACCAACCTACTACCCTGAGACAAGGCTGAGTATAGCCCACGAAGATCTCCTCCACCGCACAGGCCCGAGGGGGCACAAAGCCGGACAGGAAGATCACGTCTGTGACTCAACCCACACAAGTGACGCACCCCTCACGGCATGGAAGAGCACAAGTAAGCCAGTCACTCAGCCCCCGTAATAAGGTCAGAGAATCCCAGTGGAGATAGGGGAGTCGGCCAGGCAGAGACAGCAAGAGCAGTTCATCACTACGGTGCCTTGCAATTCACCTTTGCACCCCTGGGCCAGACCGCACTTAATTAATCATAGGACCTACTGAAGAGATGAGTCTTCGTTAAAGACTTAAAGGGTATTACGCAAGGTTAAATGTAGATCCTCAGTTAGGTGGTTAACCGATTGTCGTACTCTGACGTCCTTGGTTAGGTGGAGGGAGTCTGGAAGGGCATCTAGGAATCTTTGGCTTGTCCGAGAATTTATAGCACCGCTTTTGATGATCCTTGGTTGGGGTCTGAGCAGATTATTTGTTGTGATTGGAAACGTAATAAAATTGTGGTCCGATAGTCCAGGATTTTGATGAGGTAGTTCCGGAGACATGTTGGATAAAACCCACGAGACAATGATGGCTCCGAAAGCCTTTTAGAGTGGGTGTGTGGACCCAGGGGGCCTGTAAACAGTAGCTATAAAAAGTGATTGAGTATGCTGCATAGATTTCATGACTAGAAGCTCAAAAGACGAAAATGCAGTCATTTAAAAATATATATGTTTTATTTGCTGTCAAAAATGTTAGCAACACCTCTGCCTTTGCAGGATGCGTGGGGGATATGGTGACTAGTTACAGTTCATATAAGGACATTTGTCAATTGACCTGAATTCATTAGGCCCTAATCTATGGATTTAACATGACTGGGAATACAGATATGCATCTGTTGGTCACAGATACCTTTAAAATAAAAGGGTTGGGGCGTGGATCAGAAAACCAGTCAGTATCTGGTGTGACCACCGTTTGCGACACAAATCTCCTTCGCATAGAGGATCAGGCTCTTGACTGTGGCCTGTGGAATTTTGTCCCACTCCTCTTCAATGGCTGTGTGAAGTTGCTGGATATTGGCGGGAACTGGAACACGCTGTAATACACGTCAATCCAAAGCATCCTTCAAATGCTCTATGAGTGACATGTCTGGTGAGTATGCAGGCCATGGGAGAGCTGGGCATTTTCAGCTTCCAGGAATTGTGTACAGATCCTTGCGACATGAGGCCGTGCATTATCATGCTGAAACGAGGTGATGGCGGCGGATGAATGGCACGACAATGGGCCTCAGGATCTCGTCACGGTATCGCTGTGCATTAAAATTGCTATTGATAAAATGCAATTGTATTCATTGTCCGTAGCTTATGCCTGCCCATACCATAACCCCACCTCCACCATGGGGCACTCTGTTCACAACGTTGACATCAGCAAACCGCTCGCCCCAAGGATGCCATACACGCTGTCTCCCATCTGCATGGTACAGTTGAAACCGGGATTTTTCCGTGAAGTGCACACTTCTCCAGCCGGACAGTGGCCATCAAAGGCAAGCATTTGCCCACTGAAGTCAGTTACGACGGCGAACTGCAGTCAGATCAAGACCCTGCTGAGGATGACGAGCACACAGATGAGCTTCCCTGCAACGGTTTCTGACCAATTCTACGGTTATGCAAAACCAATTAATCATCAGCTGTCCGGGTGGCTGGTCTCAGACAATCCCGCAGGTGAATAAGCCGGATGTGGAGGTTGTGAGGCCGGTTGGATGTACTGCCAAATTCTCGAAAACGACTTATGGTAGAAAAATTAACATTCAATTATCTGGCAACAGCTCTGGTGGACATACCTACAGTCAGCATGCCAATTGCACGCTCCTTCAAAGCTTGAGACATCTGTGACATTGTGTTGTGTGACAACTGCACATTTTAGAGTGCCCTTTTATTGCCCCCCGCACAAGGTGCACCTGTGTAATCATCATGCTGTTTAATCAGCTTCTTAATATGCCACACCTGTCAGGTGGGTGGATTATCTTAGTAAAGGAGAAATGCTCACCAACAGGGGATGTATAAACAAATTTGTGCACAAGATTTAAGAGAAATTAGCTTTTTGTGCGTATAGAACATTTCTGGGATCTTTTATTTCACCTCATGAAAAATGGGACCAACACTTTATGTATATATTTTTTGTTCAGTGTAGTAATCATGGCAGAGTACCAACCGGACATGCAGGACACGTGCCCAGGGGGCCTGACGTCCATGGGTCCTGACCTCCAGGGGGCCTCCATTGATTTTGTTAGTCACTCTCACTCAACATGGCATAAGTCGTGGCAAAACTGCAGAAATGTCTCTCTGCCCCATGCAAAATGTATTGAACTGCAGAAAGCCTGCTACGGTTCTTGTCTGCACCCCCTAAATCTAATGAGCATCATGAGCATCAAATCAAATGAGCATCAAAAATCCCCATAAAAATCTGTCAGTTGAAGCTAGAGATATGTGTTTTTGCATAAGATGTGTCTCAATCCAAGCCATCCGCCTATGTTGCACATCTGCGGTGAAAGGTGACAGAGATACTGTAGAGTGGTGTTTGTCAGACCATGAGATGTCCCAAAAATCGGTCTTCTCACAAAATCGTCTGTAGAGTCTGAACTATTATGACCCCTCTATGGAAAGATGAGACGCTCACGAACAGATGGTGTTCTACATTTTTCTCTACGGCCCCTGCAAGTGTCTTGGGACTCTGAAATAGGTACAGCCGACCTGCCAACTTCTGTTCGTAGCGTCTGAACAGTTTGGGCTACACCATATTATGAGCCCTCTGTGGAAAGGTGAGACTCTCACATACAAAGTACTTGTCAGTTTTGCTCTAGGACGCCCACAGGATTCACAAGACTCCTCTGAAGGCCCGGTACCAGTTGAAAGAATTAATGGAAGTGTTTATGGACACTCATCAAAGGCTAATAAGGGGTTAAATACTAATAATGTTTCCTAATCTTTCTTATATCTCTCAGATATAGGACAGACACTAATTTAACAAACTTCCTTTCGACATTTTGGGGGGACTATGTGTTGTTCCATGTAGTGAATCTGTTATTCAATGCGTTTGTATGGGCTAATAGCAGTAAGGCCAAACATGTTTTCTTAAAATTCGAAATCAAATAGCAAAATTATCCTTCTTAAAACAATTCCGTGTAGTTTGCCGGCCTTGATGCTCACAATGCTGGTGAAGTCATTGGCCCCATGTAGGCTGCCCAAATATTCTAATGAGCCCCTGCCTCTATATTATGAAGTAGATGGGCTTGGTGTGGGCTAGCCCGTTCAAACATTGTCCACTAAATACCAACATAGGGCCTATGGGGTCATGTTTGTTGGGTATACATGACCATTGCAACATACAGGCAGGATGAAAGGGAAGAGAAGGTCAAGTATAGAGGGGAATTCAATGTCAACAAATCAGTCTCTGACTGAATTTGACTAGTATGCGTTGTAGGTTGAAAGAACATTTACTTGTGGAATGTTACGGAATAGATCACAACAATAGAAAGAAGCATCTGGTGGCATTGGTAGAGAGTCATGCAGGGAATGGAGTGAAAGTGCGCTGTACTGTAAGTACGCATCAACGCTGTGGGCCAGGAGTAAATGGTTTAGCAGCCTTTCCAATAAATTGGAATACAAAAGAAGCCATCCATCCTTGATGGTCTGTCAGCAGGACAATAGACTCTTGCAGAGTTTAGGGACTTTATATGTATTAATGGATGTTTGCGAGGCTTGTCACTTCACCGATCTCTATGCATAGCCCACCAGATCCACTGTCTTCTCACCACATCTGGATGGATCCATAACGAAACAATGGGAATAAATATCACTGAATGATGGCAATTTTGGAATAAAGTAGGCTAATGCAATTGAAGTTAACACATGGTCGCTTACTGACACACCCAAAGTCATTCAATTGTTATAATAGGATTTCAAACAATAGCCTACCGCTCTGAGTCAAGCATGGGGATTGGTCTTGAGAAATCAATCAGATTTTTATTTTCACTGAATCTCTGTTTGGATATTGGTTAGCCTACAATTAGGCTGTGGATATGTTGGGATTATTTTGCTCTTCGCTCGCAGTCGCTTAGTAGCCTACTCTCGACTGGTCACATTGTACAGCGCCATATGTGACCATAACAGAAACACTGAGGCCTACATAGGCTACTGTAAAATGCATTTTTGTTTTTCTTGGAATAGAAACACCATAATATTAATCAATTTAATTTCTAACAATATAAACAGCACAAATACAATCATAATTTACAAACAAATGATAATAAATCCCGTATAGTCTGTTCTAACAACAAAAAAACGTTTAATGTCTCCAGTACAGCCAATATTAAAAACAGTCAAATGCATTTGTGAATTAAATCGCTTTAGCCAACATGTTGCGGTTTATTCATTGTTTAATTATTCAAGGCTCCCTTTGTTGCTTCATTTTATAACTAAAATGTTTGACTATATTTAAAGACATGGACGACTTGTATGTAGTGTGATGACATGAAGAAATTAATGAATGATTAATATACTGTCGAGGGTCAATGTGCAGCAGGTGGGACGGAGTCTGGCGCAGGACACAGAGGATGAGTAATAACGGACTTTACTCAACAAAACAATTTCCACGCAGGGAAAACAATCCAGCTCACAAAGTGTAGTGACAGCTTAACACAGAACAAACACACACAGAACCATGGGGGGAACCAGAGGGTTAGATAAGGAACATAATTATGTAAATGGATGGAAACCAGGTGTGTACAATGAAGACAAAACAAATGGAAAATGAAAAGTGGATCGGTGGCAGCTAGAAAACAGGTGACGTCGACCGCTGAACAAGGAGAGGGACCAACTTCGGCTGAAGTAGTGACATATACTGTATATTGAAGTAGGCCTTTATGCCAATAAGTTAGTTACGTTAAAACAGCTACAGTAAATAGGACTCTTAGGCCTACAGCTCCATGACATTTCAATAACTTAATTTCAATAAAAACCTTGAACCCACCTGTCCCTGACTTTCCCAAAATGTGTGTATTTTACACAGTAGCAGTAGGCCTACATTGAATTAAATATTATAAAAGACCAAAACTTTCTGAGCATTTCTTCCTCAAAGCGCCATGAAGGTCTGCTGCACCATATGCATATTAACAGTAGAATAGCCAGGGAATCAATGAGTAGCCTACCAATAGCCGCCAGTCTAATAAATACGTTTTACATACACAATCACAAAGAAATCTATTAATATTTTGTTTAGCAAGGTCATAAAAACATGATACTAAGACAATTTATTTCAAAAGAACAGAATAGCATGTTTTAAGATGTAAACCCAGCAAAAAAAGAAACATCCCTTTTTCAGGACCCTGTCTTTCAAAGATCATTTGTAAAAATCCAAGTAACTTCACAGATCTTCATTCTAAAGGGTTTAAACACTGCTTCCCATGCGTGTTCAATTAACCATAAACAATTAATGAACATGCACCTGTGGATGGATCGTTAAGACACAGCTTACAGATGGTAGGCAATTAAGGTCACTGTTATGAAAACTTAGGTCACTAAAGAGGCCTTTCTACTGACTCTGAAAAACACCAAAAATAAAGATACCCAGGGTCCCTGCTTATCTGCGTGAACGTACCTTAGGCATACTGCAAGGAGGCATTAGGACTGCAGATGTGGCCAGGGCAATAAATTGCAATGTCCGTACTGTGAGATGCTTAAGACAGCGCTACAGGGAGACAGGATGGACAGTTGATTGTCCTCGCAGTGGCAGACCACGTGTAACAATACCTGCACAGGATCGGTACATCCGAACATCACACCTGCGGGACAGGTACAGGATGGCAACAACAACTGCCTGAGTAACACCAGGAACACGCAATCCCTCCATCAGTGCTCAAACTGTCCGCAATAGGCTGAGAGAGGCTCGACTGAGGGCTTGTAGGCCTGTTGTAAGGCAGGTCCTCGCCAGACATCACCGGCAACAACGTCGTCTATTTGGGTACAAACCCACCGTCGCTGGACCAGACAGGACTGGCAAAAAGTGCTCTTCACTGACTAGTCGCGGTTGTGTCTCACTAGGGGTGATGGTCTGATTCGTGTTTATCGTCAAAGGAATGAGCTTAACACTGAGGCCTGTACTCTGGAGTGGGATCGATTTGGAGGTGGAGGGTCCGTCATGGTCTGGGGCGGTGTGTCACAGCATCATCGGACTGAGCTTGTTCTCATTGCAGGCAACCTCAATGCTCTGCGTTGTAGGGGAGACATCCTCCTCCCTCATGTGGTACCCTTCCTGCAGGCTTATCCTGACATGACCCTCCAGCATGACAATGCCACCAGCCATACTGCTTGTTCTGTGTGTGATTTCCTGCAAGGCAGGAATGTCAGTGTTCTGCCATGGCCAGCGAAGAGCCCGGATCTCAATCCCATTGAGCACGTCTGGGACCTTTTGGATCGGAAGGTGAGGGCTAGGTCCCATCCCCACAGAAATGTCCGGGAAATTGCAGGTGCCTTGGTGGAAGAGTGGGCTAACATCTCACAGCAAGAACTGGCAAATCTGGTGCAGTCCATGAGGAGGAGATGCACTGCACTACTTAATGCAGCTGGTTGCCACACTAGATACAGACTGTTACTTTTGATTTGGACTCCCCCTTTATTCAGGGACACATTACTCAATTTCTGTTAGTCACATGTCTGTGGGACTTGTTCAGTTGATGTCTCAGTTGTTGAATCTTGTTATGTTCTTACAAATATTTACACATGTTAAGTTTGCTGAAAATAAATGCAGTTAACAGTGAATGGACGTTTCATTTTTTTTCTGAGTATAGTTATCTGTGCTATTGTAGCTGAAGCTATGGCTGCGCCATGTCAATGAAATGAACTTGTTCATTCTGCAGACATCACATGTTTATTTTCCCCAGCCCTTTACAATATGAATATGACGGAATATAACAGAATACAATAGAAAGGATATTTTCCCCAAATCGGTACTTGCTGATTGTCATCAGTAGGCATGGAGCAGTGGTTATTCTTGGAAAAAGTTTATATTTTGAAAAAGAGACAATGTGTAAAACATTTTGTGTTGTTTAGAAAAACCAGGTTCATTAAAAACTTTGGAATGTGCTCTTTCGGATAGGGTATAGCCATCAAAACGTCTGGCCTGCATGGACCTCTGTAGGATTATTTGGCAATGTAAGCAGTCACTAACAAGCTTCTTAAAGACACCATCAAAGAGGCCCTCTGGTGGTCGAACTAGCATTAATGGCAACAATGGCTGAAAGTAAAATACTATGAAGGTATGCACTCCAGTATGCCATAACATTCCGCAGCAAGCTTTGCTGCAGTATTTTAAATGAGGACCCACTGCTACCTGCACAATAACCTCGTATGGGGTTACTGACCACAATCCACATTCATATTAGGAAGTGTTGATTATTTTTGCCTTGGGGAGAGCACAGTGCATGGAAGAAAACATAGCTTTGAGAAGGAGTGCTGGAGGTGCTGCAGATACATTTAAATAGATGTATATAATTTCTGTTTGTACAGAAATAAATTAAATAATTGAAACTAATACACCAGAGAGCTTTTTTTTAATGTTGTGGATTGTGTTTTATCACATCACGAGTGCATAGGCCTACTTTCACGAAGCCCGCAATTGGGCAGCATGCGTGGTAAATATCAAACAGCTGATTGTTGAGTTGTGGCTGTCAATGTGGCTGTCAATGTGGCTGTCAATGTGGCTGTCAATGTGGCTGTCAATGTGGCTGTCAATGAACAGCAAACAGCAGCTAAAAGGCCTTTCACAATATTTCTAAATACAATTGCGCAAAAAAAACGTTTGGATGAGTCAGTGCCATTGGAACGTTTAAGGACTATGATTTCCTCCTCATATTGTACAATCCGTCTCCACACTTGGGCCTATGCTATTGGTTGCATTGGTTGCATTTAAGACCGGGTCATTTGTTTTATGAATCTAATGCTCGAAACTTGGAAACCCATTGTAGCAAATGAGCTCAGAGTTTCCCGCTTGGAAAGTATCAGAATCAACCAATAGGGTTTGAAGCAACAAAAACAATACTCAAATTGTAACTCAGAGGTTCCGACTTTCCGAGTTGTCTTGAAAGCACCATCAGTAAACATATGCCAGTGTCATGTATTGTAACTTTAAATGTTTCAACTTCCGTACTATGCCTGTCTGCGTGCGTGGGTTTGCTTACAGTGATCTCCTCAGTCAGTGCCTGTTAATCATTTGTTAGGGGGAGTATTAAAATACTGTATGTCTTTCAGGTCATTGTCAGCAGGATAGTTAAAGGGTCAGTGTTAGGTTCCCCTCTTCCTCTGTATAAGCTGCTAAGGAAATAGTCTTTGTGTGGGTAAGTTAAGTCAGTGACATCCTGTCACATTTCTTCTCTGTGTCAATATAGAGAATGCATTAATAATCCGAGCCTTCAAAATTGAATGGGCATTTTAGAGGCTGTATTTGTTTTTAGTTTGATTTCCAATTCGTTAACCTTTGACCATGGCTTTGATTGTGTTTTGGCTGGTAACACTGGGACAAGTGGTTTTAGTAGAGGGTCTAATTATCTCCATGAATGTAGTTTAGATTGTTTGGTCTCTGAATAATCTTGTTTTTGAGAAATATTTTGTCTGTAAAGCGAGTGAGTTCATCAGGAGAAATATCAAGTGTTCATTTGGTTTTATGATATTTGACTACAGCAGAGGTTGTTTACATTCTGTACTATACAGTCCTTGATCAAATTCATAATCTTTGTTAAACACTTTCAAGTACTTGACATGAGTGGGATTTAGCATGCCCGGTACATTCAAACCAACTGAATAGTCCCACACAATGGTCGAGCTAGGCTAAATGAAGTAAAAGTATTTCACACTTGATATTACATTAGGTGTGATATTACATGAGAACAGGAACATTTTACCAGCAATATCTTTTGGTTTAAAGGGGGGCTATACTCACCGATTCCGCCTGGGTTTTTCTACTGCTCATGAAGAAAAACGAGATTTGTGTCATGGGGGTGTGATTCGATGTGGGTGTGTTATGTTTTCTATGTTGTACCCTGGCACTTATTGTTGTTTGTCCCTCTTGAGTTACGGTAGCAACATGTCTCCCTCAAAATAGTCAGAATTAAGCTAAGATAAATTAAGAAAGCTGTCATTAATAAGGTGTTTGGTGCAGTATAGACAGTATCGAGTCAGCTGCTGCTGCGCTCAGGACTGATTTATGAGAACATGTCTACAACTTCATTAGCAAGCTGTCAAACTATCAAAAATAAAGCACAAGCTACACGCTGTTTATCCGTGCCCAAAATAAGTTCCATCTCTGTGTTCGTCAATGAAGCTAGCTAGTAGCTAGCAGGCACATTTAGCAGGCAGGCCAAGTTAGCTAATCACCTTATCAAGTCACTGGTGACTTGTGTGCCGATTTTATTTTTACAACTTTCTCACTATCTATTACCGGAGTATGTGTCTGTCTGGCAGTGTTTCATAGTGAGTCATGTTACAAAACAGGTCCAGTTTAATATCTTTCTGAGTTTTCTCTGGTGTTTGTAGAAACACCTGCAACTAGACACAGACATTTATTGAAGCTTTTCCTCCGAATCGAGAACAAAGAACGTATCGCCAAGAGCAGGTTAGTTAAACAGTTTAAACTGTTCTGCCTTATTATTATTCGACCATGCTGGTCATTTATGGACATTTGAACATCTTGGCCATGTTCTGTTATAATCTCCACCCGGCACAGCCAGAAGAGGACTGGCCACCCCACATAGCCTGGTTCCTCTCTAGGTTTCTTCCTAGGTTTTGGCCATTCTAGGGAGTTTTTCCTAGCCACCGTGCTTCTACACCTGCATTGCTTGCTGTTTGGGGTTTTAGGCTGGGTTTCTGTACTGCACTTTGAGATATCAGCTGATGTACGAAGGGCTATATAAAAAAAATTGATTTGATTTGAAAAAAATATATATGGCAGCATTTTGTATAAGCTAAACTGTGACGTTGAGTATGGAAACATAGTTATCACTGTAGATAAACGCCAGGATCATGATTATTGTTTCAGTGACAGAATCCCAAAATGATCTATGTAGATATAGCATATGGCTAAGCTAGTATCATGTGGCGGTCACCTTCCCAGGGACCCGAAATTAAGCCATGGGTTGTATTAGACAAGAGGTATTGTTTGTGGATTTGTGAGTATGTTGTGTTATTTCAAGTGTCATATTGAATCCCTGAGCTGCTTGGCCATAAATTTAACCTGCCTTTCTGGGTGTAAATTACATTTCCAGCTTCTTATCCCACTGCTGAACTTTCAGACCTCCAACAGGGAGTCACCAAGCTACCATCGAGGAATGGGATAAGCCCCTTGCCTTGAGCTCTGCAATATTGGAAAAGTGCCTTGGTTACCAACAAAACAGGTTGCCTATAAATTATCCTCTTGTTTTATGTTGTATTTTGTGGCTTGGTGGGGTACAGACTCTGTGCTGAATTACTTTTTGGTAACACCTTATTTTAAGGTACACATATTAGCCACTATTTGGGAGTTTATCAGTGTGTGTATATCAGGATTAGCATTGAAATTGTGATCAGCGGTCAGGTAGTAAAGTGGCTGTAGTTCGTTATTATTTATTTTTTTATTTTTTCAAAGACAGTTAAACTGTTATGCTATGTGTTTGCTGAGTAGTTAGATGAAATTCACAACGATTGTTTGATGGCAAAATTTCTGTAACGTTAACATTCACTTCCAGTCATTTTCGCTCGCATTGCTAGTCCCATTTTTTAAAATTGGATTTATGGGATATTAGAATCATCTTCTCCTAGCCTGTATATTTTTGACCTAGAAGTCGCTACATGACGTTTTGCCATTGCTGCGAGGATGTCACATCACCAATTTGCCTTGCTGCGGCACAACTGTAGTCCCGATGTACCGTTTTTGTCCCGTCTCCTGCCACACACACCCTCTGCGCCGTTCATAGAAATATAATTACTAAAAAGGGCCTGGAAGCTCTCACCCTGGAAATTTGATTAGTAAACTCATGGGTACACTCGCAATGGCTGCCTAGCATGGTAATGCAATAATTTCCATGGTATTTTGGAATGTTCTACCATGATGCTGTATTGCAATGGCAATATATTTTTCGGTAAATTTGACTTAACAAATCACTGCACAGATTGAAGGGTACACTTCCTGCTTGGGTCTAGGATGAATATATCAAGGTTAAGGCAAGGAAAGCATTTAATGCGGACGTATTTGAAAATAAACAAATTCATGGTACAAGCTCCATTGATAACTACTAGCGTCACTGCTAACTAGCAAAGCTGGAACATGAATTGCAAATAGTTATGGGATATTAGAATCCTCTTGTCTTAACCTGTATATTTTTTTACCGAGGCACGGGTACACTCAAAATGGCTGCCAGTCCACCCATTATGCCACCATTGACTTGAATGAAGATGCTCTTTCTATTCCGTTGCTGTGACTTCTGTTGCACAGATAGTTTCTCTTTTGCACAGACAACACTCTCTTTTGCGGCAGAATTGAATAGTCGCTACATGCTAACAAAATTATAGAAATCCTTCCCAAAGACAGCCTGAAAAGTAACTGAATTTGTCGCTAGCCTCTTTTACCAATAAAAGTAGCTGGAGGGGTCTGACAACTTTCTAAATATAGCAACGAGGTCGCTAAATTGGCAACACTGCATGAGCCACATCAGTTAGCATAATTTGAATAAACATTCTACATTACCATGGAAATTATTGCATCACAATACCAGGCAGCCATTGTGAGTGTACACATCAGTTTACCAGTGAAATTGCCGTGGTAAGAGGTTCCAAGCCTGTTCTATTCATTGTATTTATATGGTGTACACTGCCATTTCTGAAGCCATAATTAATGCTTACATAAGTACATTTAAAACTAACTTACTAGAGAAACTACTCTAACGTTCTGATTCAAAGTAACACATTTGCTAATTGCTAGATGGTGCCAGTTATTTGTCTAGTTGTCTTATTGTAATTATTTAAATTAAAATGGGGGGGGGGGATGGTGTTGCACATGTCACCAATAATATCCGTACTATGAGGAGAGTCAGTGGCGGATTTAGGTATAGGCAACATGGGCAGCCGCTCAGGGCGGCATCTTGCCGGGGGTGGCATGGGGCGCCTACACAAAAACATAATACAAATTGGAATGGTGACATTTGCGCGATTGGTTTTCTAATGATATCATGTCACCGTGTGGGACTGTGGGTCAATGAACCTTGTCGGAGTGGGCGCCCTGATTCTAGTTTGTGAGCTAGGCAGGCTACTGCCTGGGAAGGTCTCCCACTCAGAAGTACGAGATGGGGAGGGGATTGGGTAGGTTGACCTCAGGTCTCCCCACTGGAAGCCCGAGGTAGGGGGAGTGGGGAATCTATCAAATAGCGCACCTCTAACTTTGTACAGTAGTAATGCAATTAGTAGTGCAATTTAGATTGTGTGTTTCTTATTTGAAGTGCAATAATGTAATAATCAGGTTATCTTCTTAATCGTGTTATTCTATTTGTGTGTGTGTGTGTGTGTGTGTGTTTTGAGGCGGGAGGTAGCCTAGCGGTTAGAGCGTAGGGATAATAACTGAAAGGTTGCTGGATTGAATCCCCGGTCTGACAAGGTAAAAATCTGTCTTTCTGCCCATGAACAAGGCAGACTGTTCCCCGGTAGGCCGTCATTGTAAATAAGAATTTGTTCTTAACTGACTTGCCTAGTTAAATGAAGATTAAATAAATAAAATATAGGATTTGTGCAATTTAGTTTTATTTGTGTAATCATTCGTAATAATTTGATTCTCATTTTAGTTGTATTTATATACTACAATTTGTTTCTATTTGTCATTGTTACTAATTTTTGATATTTATGAGTCTTATTTGTATATATTTTTATTTATATAGTTTTAAATGTTATGATTATTTATTTGTGTTGTTCCAAATGTTTGAATGTTGGGGGGTTCGCCCAGGGAGCCATACAAGCCAGAACCGCCACTGAGGAGATTTGATGTAAAGTCTGCACATACATTTTTTCGTTGTTCCTTTTTCATACAATCCATTATGTACAATTGCACGAAATATGATTTGAATATTGCACCATTTTAAATCACAGCAGTCTTTAGAAAGACAAAGGAGTAAAAGGTTTTCAATAGTTGTTTTTAATTCATAAAAATACAAAAATCATTGGAATATAATATTTGAATGGAATATAACTAATAACACTGGAATTGAACATTTAATAACTAACTTAACAAATTAATTCATTGTAAAATTCTCTCTTATGCTCTGCTATTGCACGATTCTAATTTGTACATAGGTCACAAATAAAGCTATCCCCAGTAAAATTGCAGCACAACTCATGAGTCCACTCCCCCTGCCGGTCCTAACAGTGACTCCTAAGGAACCTCCCAAGCTCCTGGTTGGTCCTCTCAACCTGCCCGTTGGACTGAGTCCAGTACCCGGATGTGAGGCTGGCCATGGACCCCAGCTTCTCACCATTCCCGTGATGAGAATTGGGGGCCACGGTCGGAGACAATGTAATTGGGAAGGCCATAGTGCTGGAAGACCTGCTGAAACTTGGCCTCAGCAACCTGGAGAACGGTAGGGAGACCAGAGAGAGGGATAAAACAGCAGGATTTTGAGAATTTGTCCACAAAAACCATGACAGTGATGAATCCATCACATGTGGAAGATTAGTAACAAAATCTATGGACAGATAGAACCAAGGCTACTGAGGCATGAGAAGGGGAAGAGTTTCCCTGCTGAAGCGTGCTGGGAGATTTGGTTTGAGTAGGAGTATACGGAGTAGGAGTAGACGTAGCGTGCGACGTCCTTCACCAAGGTGGGCCACCAGTACTTAGCAGAGATGGATTGAATGGTGCGGGTGATACCTGGCTGTCCAGCGGCAAGGGATGTATGCGCTCAGGTCAACAGCCGATCCCTTACCTCCGTGGGAACGTAGGTGCACTCCGGAGGGCAGGTAGCAGGCATGGGTTCCCTCTCCAGAGCCTGATGGATCTCCACATCTACGTCCCAGAGCATGGGGGCAACACTTTGGGAGGGCAGAATGATGCGCGCACTCAGGACAGAAACCTCTTCCGTATCGTGTAGATGGGACATTGTATCGGCTTTGATGTTCTTCGAACCTGGGGGGTATGACAGGATGAAGTTGAATCTAGTGAAGAAAAGGACCCATCTTGCTTGACGTGGGTTCAGCCGCCTCGCTGTCCGTATGTACTCCAGGTTCCGATGGTTGGTGAGGATGAGAAATGGGTCCTTGGTGCCCTCCAACCAGTGTCTTCACTCCTCTAGTGCCAACTTCATCGCCAGGAGCTCCCAGTAGCCTACGTCATAGTTTCTCTCTGCAGGAGACATTTTTTTTTAGAGTAGTATGCACATGGATACAATTTTTGTGGGTTACCTTGGTGTTGTGACAGGACAGCCCCCACGTCTACTTCTGAGGCATCCACTTCCAACACAAAGGGCAGCGTAGGATCTGGGTTTGAGCAACGGGCAGTGGTGAAACACTCACTCAGTAGACCTTTGGCTGCAGGACTCCTACCAACTTACGGGGGCCACCCTTGAGGAGAGAGGTGAGGAGATGGAGCTGAAGTTTTTAAATGAAGCGGCGGTAGAACCCCAAAAACCGTTGATGTCCCTTTATGATGGTTGGGACTGGCCATGATCTGACTGCCTCGATCCTTCCTCTCATCCATAACCACTCCCTGCTGGCTGATTCCGTATCCCAAGAAGACATCGGCCTGATGGAACTGGCACTTCTCTGCTATGTGTTTTGAAGAGGCAGTATTCTGTAATGTATATGCTGGGAGTCAGGAAGCAGGTGCAGAAGGTGAGTTAAATAATAAGAATCATGAAGATAAGACAGAAAACAATACTGCCAGATGACAGGCTACAAAGGGCTAAATAAAGGGAGTAATCAGGGTGATGAGGAAGTCCAAGTGTGCGTAATGATGGGGGGCAGGTGTGCCTAATGATGATTGCCAGGGCCAATGGTTACTAGACAGGTAAGGTTGAGCGCCGGAGCGGGAGTAGGCATGACAGTCCCAAACTTCTTCCATTTAAGAATGATGGAGGCCACTGTCTTCTTGGGGACCTTCAATACTGCAGAAATGTTTTGGTACCCTTCCCCAGAGCTGTGCCTCGATACAGACAATTCCTTTGACCTCATGGCATGGTTTTCCCTATGACATGCACTGTCAACTGTGGGACCTTATATAGACAGGTATGTGCCTTTTCAAATCATGTCCAATCATTTTAATTTACCACATGTGTACTCCAATCAAGTTGTAAAAACATCTCAAGGATGATCAATTGAAACAGGATGCACCTGAGCTCAATTTTGAGTCTCATAGCGAAAGGTCTGAATACTTATGTAAATAAGGTATTTATGTTTTGGATTTTTAAAAATAAATGAGCAAAAATGTCTAAACCTGTTTTTGGTTTGTCATTATGGGGTATTGTGTATAGATTATTGAGGAATTGTTTTTATTTAATACATTTTAAAGGCTGTAACGTAACAAAATGTGGAAAAAGTAAAGTGGTCTGAATCCTTTCTGAATGCACTGCATATGACATAAAATGCTATGTAAAATAGCTAAAAGACTATAAAGTAACATTTAACTGTAAAGCTATCAGTCACTAGTGGAAGCATTTACGACTGCAATTAAGTTACATTATATTTTTGTAAGTATTTTACGTCAGACACATTCATGGCCAATTACCCCCTAGGAAGGGGAGGCGAGTTTCCCCCAATACACTCATCCAAACTATTACTACTTTAATAACAAATGATCTACATTGTTCTCTCTAAACATGTGAATTATTTATCTTGATACTTTCCTTCTTGTATAATTAAACAATTATAGATCTAACTTCATTGGAATATATCTGCAACATTTTCAAAACGCATTTAAAAAAAAAATCAACTCACCTCAAAATCGTTTTGTTAAAACAACTCCAAAAGTTGTGATGACATTTTTTGTTGAGCAAGAGCAGTGGCACCCAGGGAATGTTTGGGGAAATAATTTGGTGACATCTTGTGGTCTTAATGTGAATTACATGAGGGGGGGGCTAGTTACCCCTTGGTACCCTATATAATACATAAAATAATATTTAAAATTGGTGTAGGGAGGCAATACACATTGGACCAGTGCCATGAGCTCATATTTGGACTAAAATGGGCCCAATGGGGGAAGCCGATGCAAAGTGTGGGCTTATTGAGGCAAGATATGGGCTGCAATAAGTAGCCTATATACGCATGTCATTCTTAAAATTTGATGGATGTGAGGAAGAGACCAAATAGTATTTTAACAGTACACAAACCAAAAGTTACATTAGATTGTATTTGACTGCTAAAAAAAGAATGTATATGCAAAAAAATGTCCAATAAAAGCTCCTGTTTTTTTTAATACAATTGACGGACTGATTCCTAATTAGATACACCATGCATCTAACTCAGAACTCCTGAGCAGAGTTAACATGCCTACCTACCATTGGCTATCATTCCCTCTATGTTCAATGTAGGTTGGAGTCACTACAGAGTAACTGAATAGTTATTTTCCTATTCTTATCAGTTATTTAAACAATGTGGCTTATATTAAAGGTACGCTCAGCAATCTGGTGTAGATGCAGAAAGTAAACAGCATATTGGGTCAATTTCCTCAACTACTGCTAAGAGAATTGAGCTGTTTTGGTCCTGCGGCTCCCACGATGTAGGAGAGTGAAGTAAACCCTAGCAGGTACTGTGTGACTGTTTGAGAGTGAAGTCTTAGATCTCGCTCATCTCAATATCTGCTGGGCTGCTTGTGGCAATGTCATTTCGTGGAATCTACCTGTAAATACAGTCTTGCCAGGGCAAGGTTGTTGAGGATGGGATGTTATATCCAATTAATGCTTAGTCTTTGAGTATCAGTATAAAGCAAGTTGGATTTAGAGTTGTTGTAAACATTCCAGGCTGTCTAGCAGCATGTGTGTAAAGACAGGTGGTGGTGCACATCAAAAAATAATCACAGGGAAGTGATGGGAAGCAGAATTGGAGGCTTACACCTCCCATGTAGAATTCATGAATGAATTCCACCCCTAGTTTGGCATAAAGGAACTATGAGAAGTGCAATATACTGTCAACCACCAGATGGCAGACTGACTTTACTGCTCTTTCGTCATCCATAACTTGTCAACCACAGAGTAACCAAGGATTGTGTGGTTCAGTTGGTTATTTTTAGAACCGTGTTATACAGTCTAGGTCACTCAAACTCATCTCTGGACCTCGAAGCCAGTTCCATTGCTTTTTTCCATTGTTACCCTCTAACCAGGGACTGATTTAGACCTAGCACGAAAAAAAAACAGAAGGCCCCGGATCTCATAGGGAAAGAGTTATCAAAAATGGCTTCTTGACATTTCCAGGCTAAGAGAAGCACAATATTCTTTCTCCTGCCCATGCTGTGAGCAATTATGCCTGAGCTAGTATCCAGTTGGGTTTCTTTTTGTTCCTATTGCACATACTATCCATTTTCTTTTTGAAGGAAATTGACTCAATTGTACATGCTCACAGATCAAGAAAAGTGTTTTATCTTCCCCTGGAAACTTCCTGGTTTGATCAAATAGAAACTTCTTGCATTTATCTACCTCATGATCTGCATTTTATACAGAGTTGGTGTGTTTAGGGTCATAGAAGCTGATGTTAAATTAATTTAATGTCAGCACAATAGTTTTCCTCATTACAGACTGAGTTACAAGCTACTTCCCTAAAATCACTTCCCTTACCACACTGGTTTGCTCCTTTGAACAGTATGAATAATGCCACATTTGACTTCAGTGTCATTTCAGTGTATTAGAAGTAAAACATGGAAATGCGAGAGCAAACCGAAGATCCTGAACCGAACAACATCGAAAGTACTGAACCAGACCACAAGAAGTCAACAGAAAAGGTTAGTTGGTAATTTCTGGATCTTTTCAAAGGAGTCATACTGTATCTTCGTTTATGGCTTAGCACATGGTCGCTTATCACCATGTGGTGCAATCATTGTTTTTCAATCATTCATGTGTGAGGTTATGGGTTTCCCTCACACCAATGTGGGTCATGGTTGTACAGTGTCTTCAGAAATTCTTAACACCCCTTTTTCCACATTTTGTTGTGTTACAGCCTGAATTTTTATGTGTGGGGTATAGAGATGAGGTAGTCATTAAAAAACATGTTAAAAACTATTATTGCACAACAAGTGAGCCCATGCAACTTATTATGTGACTTTTTAGGTTTGCAATAACAAAGGGGTTGAATACGTATTGACTCAAGACATTTCAGCTTTTCATTTTCTATCATTTCTACAATTTTTCAAATTGTCAAACAGAATTCCACTTTGACATTATGGGGTATTTATTGTGTGTGACGACAAATCTAAACGTAATCATTTTTAAATTCAGGCTGTAACACAACAAAATGTGGAAAAAGTCAAGGGGTGTGACTACTTTCTGAAGACACTGTATGTTTACACGTAATCTCAATGACCTATGTCACGTTACAGTACACTTTGGATAACAAGTTTCATTCTGATTCTCCTCCACCATGACCCACTTACATGGACTAATCAGATATTGGATGTGGTTATCCACAGTTCAGTGTTTCTAATAGCTGGTTATATAACCACCTGTTCTAAGAAGCTATATTACCATGTGTGATCCGGATGGACCCAGACAGATATTCCTCAATGTACAACATGCTCTATGCACACTCACTGGACTGTACCCACACACTCACACATACTATACTGACACTACAACACACACATATGATTGCCTAGTCACTTATACCCTTACCCACAGTGCCTTCAGAAAGTATTTACATATTTTGTATTTATATTTTTTTGTTACAGCCTGAATTCAAAATGGATTAAATCGATTGTTTTTCTCATCCATCTACACACAATAGCCCATAATGACAAAGTGAAAACAGGTATTTAGAAATGTTAGCAAATGCATTGAAAATTAAATACAGAAATATCAAATTTACATAAGTATTAACACCCCTGAGTCAATACTTTGTAGAAGCACCTTTAGCAGCGATTACAGCTGCGAGTCTTTCTGGGTAAGTCTGTAAGAGCTTTCAACACGTGAATTTCGCAACATTCTTCTCAAAATTATTCAAGCTCTGTCAAATTGGTTGTTGATCATTGTTAGACAACCATCTTTTGGTCTTGCCATACTTTTTCAAGTAGATTTAAGTCCAAATTGTAACTCGCCCACTCAGAAACATTCACTGTCTTCATGGTAAGCAACTCCAGTGTAGATTTGGCCTTATGTTTTAGGTTATTGTCCTGCTGAAAGGTGAATTAATTTCCCAGTGTCTGATGGAAAGCAGACTGAACCAGGTTTTCCTCTAGGATTTTGCATGTGCTTAACGTCATTACATTTATTTTCTATCCTGAAAATCTCCCCAGTCCTTGCATATTACAAGCATACCTATAACATGATTCAGCCACCACTATGCTTGACAATATGGAGAGTGGTACTTAGTAATATGTTTGGGGCAAATCCAATACAACACTTTGTATTCAGGACAAAAAGTTAATTGCTTTGCCATATTTTTTTAGTGCCTTGTGGCAAACAGGAATGCATGTTTTGTAATATTTTTATTCTGTACAGGCTTCATTCTTTTCACTCACTCAATTAGGTTAGTATTCTGGAGTAATTCATCCTCAGTTTTCTCTTATCACAGCCATTAAACTGTTTTAAAGTCCCAATTGGCCTCATGGTGAAATCCCTGAGCGGTTTCCTTCCTCTCTGGCAACTGAGTTAGGAAGGACACCTGTATCTTTTTAGTGACTGGGCATATTGATACACCATCCAAATTGTAATTAATAACTTCACCATGCTCAAAGGGATATTCCCTATTATTGCACACAGAGCAAGTCCATACAACTTATTATTTCATTTAAGTACATGTTTACTCATTAATGTATTTAGGTTTGGCATAAGAAAGGGGTTGAATACTTATTGACTCAAGACATTTCAGCTTTTCATTTGTACAAAAAACAGAATTCCATTTTAATGTTATGGGTTACTGTTATTGTGTGTAGGTCAGTGACCAAAAAAATCTAAATTTAATCCATTTTAAAATCAGACTGTAGTACATCAAAATGTGGAAAATGTCAAGGGGTGTGACTACTTTATGAAGACATATTACCTCAAATACCTCAATTACCTCACGCCCCTTTACATTGACTCGGTACCTGTGCTCCATGTACAGTGCCTTGCAAAAGTAGGTGCATTACAACCTGTAATTGAATAGATTTTTATTTGAATTTCATGTAATGGACAGACACAAAATAGTCCAAATTGGTGAAGTAATTTTTTCCTTCTATTTATTTAAAAAAACGGAAAAGTGGTGCGTGCGTATGTATTCCCCTCCCTTCGCTATGAAGCCCCTAAATAAAATCTGGTGCAACCAATTACCTTCAGAAGTCACATAATTAGTTAAATAAAGTCCACCTGAGTGCAATCTAAGTGTCACATGATCTCAGTATATATACACCTGTTCTGTAAGACCCCAGAGTCTGCAACACCACTAAGCAAGGGGCGACACCAAGCAAGGGGCGACACCAAGCAAGGGGCGACACCAAGCAAGGGGCGACACCAAGCAAGGGGCGACACCAAGCAAGGGGCATCATGAAGACCAAGGAGCTCTCCAAACAGGCCAGGGACAAAGTTGTGGAGAAGTACAGATCAGGGTTGGGTTATAAAAAAAATATCCGGAACTTTGAACATCCCACGGAGCACTATTAAATCCATTATTAAAAAATGGAAAGAATATGGCACCACAACAAACCTGCCAAGAGAGGGCCGCCCACCAAAACTCATGGACCAGGCAAGGAGGGCATTAATCAGGGAGGCAACAAAGAGACCAAATATAACCCCGAAGGAGCTACAAAGCCCCACAGCGGAGATTGGAGTATCTGTCCATAGGACCACTTTTAGCCATACACTCCCCAGAGCTGGGCTTTACGGGAGAGTGGCCAGAAAAAAGCCACCTGTTCAATATTTTGTATCAAGGCTACCTAAATGTGCCTAATTTGTTTATTAATAACTTTTCATGTTCAAAATAGTGCCCTCTCCTTAAACAATAGCATGGTATTATTTCACTGTAATAGCTACTGAAAATTGGACAGTGCAGTTAGATTAACAAGAATTTAAGCTTTCTGCCAATATCAGATGTCCTGGGAAATACTCTTGTTACTTTCAACCTCATGCTAATCACATTAGCCTACATTAGCTCAACCATCCAGTGGAAGGGACATGGGTCCCAAGAATAAAAAAAATAAGCAAACACCTTTGGTGTTCGCCAAAAGGAATTTGGGAGACTCCCCAAACAAATGGAATACGGTACTCTGGTTAGATGAGACTAAAATGTAGCTTTTTGGCCATCAAGGAAAACGCTAAATACATGTAGCTAAATACAGGGAAATTATTGAGGGAAACCTGTTTCAGTCTTTCAGAGATTTGAGGCTGGGATGGAGGTTCACCTTCCAGCAGGACAATGACCCTAAGCATATTGATAAAGAAACACTCGAGTGGTTTAAGGGGAAACATCTAAATGTCTTGGAATGGTTTAGTCAAAGCCCAGACCAGACCTCAATCCAATTGGGAATATGTGGTATGACTTAAACATTGCTGTACACCAGTGGAACCTGTCCAACTTGAAGGAGCTGGAGCAGTTTTACCTTGAAGAGTGGGAAAAAATACCAGTGGCTAGATGTGCCAAGCTTATAGAGACATACCCCAAGAGACTTGCAACTGTAATTGCTGCAAAATGTGGCTCTACTAAGTATTGAATTTGGGGGGGGGGGGTAGGCATGTTGTGTAAATCAAATTATACAAAACCCCCGAAAATCAATTTTAATTCCAGGTTGTAAGGCAACAAAATAGGAAAAATTCCAAGGGGGGTGAATACTTTCGCAAGCCACTGTATATAGCCTCGTTATTGTTGGGAAAGGCCTTTTAAGTAAGCATTTCACGGTAAAGTCTACACCTGTTGTATTCGGCGCATGTGACAAATATAATTGTATTTGATTTGGAAGTGCTGATTCCACCAGAGGAATCATGTTTCTTAGAGGCCTTAGAGCATTTCAAGCACTTAGCATGAGTCCAGCTGCATCTTTGCCAATTGTGAGTGTCAATCGAGGACAGTTGTGATTGTCAATGCAGCACCATTCAGTGGAAATAAAGTTAATATACCCTAATAATTAATAGAATATCGGAGGATAAAGATTTATCACGTGATAGTCTTCCATGGGCAAGTTAATCACACAGCTGGCCAAATTACAAAAAATGTAACTTCTGGGTTAATAGAGATTAATCACCTGGTAACAATTTGTTCATTTACATTTTAACATATGTCTATTTTCTTGTCTGATACTCAATCCCATTAAAAAAGAATGGATATCATTGAAGTTTCACCCATTCTGGCCTTCTTCAGAATGCTTGCAACTTTTGCTTTGTGAACTAAAGTTTTCTCTACACTTCTTTAAGTGACTTTTTATTTGTCCAGCACTTTAGTAATTAAAGAGTGTAACGCTGTGTCAGACTAATACAACACTACTGTATTTTATGGTAATTTACACAATGGACTCTATTTCTGTAACCCACTGTGAAATAAATACATGTTCAATGTGCCATTTAAAACAGCCGCAATAGAATGCTCGAAGGGATTTCCGCGCTTATAAACCCAGGGTCGGTATATTCTTTTTTCAAATTTACAGCATTTCAGACTGGTCACTGAAAAGCTATTCCATTTTGTTCATTTTAGTTTTGGGGGTCATTTTGAATTATAACAAACACCCCCTCCACCCTTCCCTAGTGGTCCCCTGCAGTCTACAAAATCACACCAGAGGTGTATGCCTTCCCTTTGACACCTCATTTGATTTAGCTGGTGATTAGTGGACTGGTCAGGTCACTTTAGGTGTTATTTTGTTTCGGTATATTTGGTATTGCCATGTTATTTTACCGTGACTATGTTGTTCTATTATTTATAAAATCCATGCAAATATTTATCTGTCAGCTGAATTTAGCAGAGCTGGTATAAGACACATTATCGTTCAAAAACAGTAGAATGGTTTGATCCATTTCCCACCTTGAACCTCTTACATCGCCCATTTCACGTTCTTTTTCCTTCAGCACATGTTGGAGAAAGGTAGGCATATTTCTTTATCTGCTCTGTTTATTCTGTGATAACATGTTGTAAATATCACTATTTCCACTAAATATAAATACAATATCGTCAACTTTATTTATGTTTGGAATTTTGTTTTTTTGAATGTTATTTTGTACACAAGCTTAATAGAATGTCCCCTGTAATCTTGAGCACGAGCTGCTATAGCTAGCTAGCTAGCTAGCGTTAGCTCTCTGTGTTGTTTTTAGCAATTTGCTAGCAATGCAGCTTAGCTACCTAGCACTTTAGCTACCGGTATTCTTTTTTTTTTTTTCCTTTTGTAGAACGAGGAGTATTCAGTGTGGTTTCACTGGTCATGCACTGAGGGTTATTGCTTTATCCAACAGTCATGGATGCAGTTGATACATCGAACTGAAGGATGTTGTTTTCCTTTTCAATAGCTACGTGCAGACAGAAAATAATATACTGTAGCTAGCTAACATTACTCAGCTCCACCCAGACAGCTGTGTTGGTGTCATTCTTATCTACTAGCTATAACACAGAATAAAACCTTTTACATATGCTTCAATTATACATGGCCCGCCTCTTTATCGCAGGTTATCATTGTACTAATTACCTGGATGTCAATCGTTTCCTCCAATGCGTAGGTCCTACAACTGCCTTTACAGTGAAAAAAAAAATCAAGATCATGTTATAATCGTAATATAATACTAGGTTCAAATGAATTAAATAAGTGTCAATAATCCTCTGTAATGATGGGCAACCAAGTGCAAAATTGTGCAAATTGTGTCTTAATTTCAAAATGTAACTCATAGTCAACGGAGAATGTAATTGGCTAAGTGTGCAGTAATGAACGTATTTAAACTTCTCCCCCCTCAGCAAGCAGGGTTTCTTTTTTGATGCAACAGTCACCTTAGAAACATCTATTCCCATGTTGCAGTGAAGCAATTACTCGTTGCTTAATTATATTGCAACCACAAGCAACATGTTGACAATAAATTAGTTAACTGTAATGAGAAAAACATTAACAGATTCTGAACCTCCTATTGGAATGTAATTGAATTCCATACACATCTAGAAATTCTCTGTCAGATCCAATTGAAATATTAGCCCAAGTGCACTTGTTACCACTCTCCTCCTTCCTCACAATGGCTCTTTGTACTACACTGTGCCTTGGTCTTATTGAGTCACCCACAGTAGAGACTGGTTGCCTTGGTGAATGATACAATGCATTTTAACCTCTGATCTAAATCCATTCATCCTCATGAGATGCAGACATATTTCTGCTCATACAGTAGATTAGTATTGTTCTTGGAGATTAAGGTGTAGGAATTTCATTTGAGTTCAGTCAAAAACAGAGGAGCAACGATTTGATTTGCTGCAAACATTTCTCTGGGGTTTCACTTGCTGATCGGATGACTGTGAGGAACCTTTTCATTTGTATTATTCGAAGATAAATATATAACCACAAATCTATTGTACCTGTGCAATAATCAAAAGAGTGACTCATCCACTGTTAGGATTAGTTTGCAGTTGTTTAATCTCTATAGGGATTTCAAACATTATTTTTTTTATTTAACTAGGCATGTTAGTTAAGAACAAATTATTATAATTATGGTATTATCCCTACCAGGGAACAGTGGGTTAACTGCCTTGTTCAGAAGAACAGATTTTTACCTTGTCAGCTCTGGGATTTGATCCAGCAACCTTTCAGTTACTGGCCTAACACTCTAACCACTAGGCTACCTGCCACCCCCAATATGGCTGTAAGGAGTGGGTTACCCAGAATGATTAAGAAGCCAAAAGGTTGTGATGTAGCCTAATGATCCACTGATTAAATTGAGATAACAATATAATGAAGAGCTTTAGGCTAACTGTGCTATATTTAGCTATAACTGGATATGTTTGTAAAAGCTGCAAGGTTTAATAATCCCTATGGGGGGGTACACTGTATCCTGTCACAGTACTACAATATTGCAATATTTTATTTTCATACACATACAGCTGATCTGTCTACTCAACATGCCTTAACCCTTGTCACATTGCACATGTTGGTATTGAATTGACCTGATGGTTGTTTTTGAAGCAGTAACATTCTCTCTCTAGGACATACGGGGAGGCCCAGATACATCAATGGATTGTCCTTGTAAGAATTTGCCTGGGTCTCACTCTGACCTTGATTGGATTGTATATGAAATGCAACTGTACAATGACGTGGTCCTTCTGTAGCTCAGTTGGTAGAGCATGGCGCTTGTAACGCCAGGGTAGTGGGTTCGATCCCCGGGACCACCCATACGTAGAATGTATGCACACATGACTGTAAGTCGCTTTGGATAAAAGCGTCTGATAAATGGCATATATTATTATTATTATTATTATTATTATATTACATGACCTCTGAAATGGCTTTAATGTGGTATGTGTTTTTTTTTAGCCACAGCGCATCACTGCCCGTCTGGTGAATGCAGCGTTCTTTGGTGCCCTTGGGTCATCTTATCTCTATGGCTACAACCTGTCTGTCGTCAACGCTCCTGCACTGGTGAGTCGATTTGTGTCACCTTGGACATACTCTTGTAGCTATTGGCGTCACCTAACATTGATTTTCCCTTGTGTGACACCTTGTTATCACTCTTCAAAAAACCCAAAAACACAACCTCTAATAGACCAGCTGTACTTTAATGGCTCAACTTTTAAGGGGTTACTTTAGATACAGTTGTAAAAGGTTCATATTCTAAACTGCGATCCTATGGGACTCCCAACATTTGGAAAATGGACCAGAGCCTCGTTTCCCAGAGCCATCGTAGCGTTAGGAGCATCGTTAGAACCATATCATGATGTACAGTGTATCTTTCGTAACCAATGTGTTTCTCAGAGACTTCGTTAGTAAAGTGGCTCTTAAAAACTTATGCTCATCTATAAGTGATCCAGACCACTCGTAGAGCAGCCAAAGTGCGTTGTTAGGCTTCTTTTCTGCCTTACCTCAGAAGATATAATTCTAAAACAATTTGTGTTTTGTGTGAATGGGCATGATCATACGATGATACATGTTTAATTTGGGTCATTTATAGGATCTATATAATGTAATATTTCATGAAAAGATAAACACCGTGCTTGACTCCACTTTATATAAACTTAGATCGGGTGCTGAATCCTCGTATATAATCCAAAGAACAAAAATAGTCAATGTAAAAAATATAGGCACACAAATTTTAAAAACCTGTTTTTGCTTTGTCATTATGGGGTGTTGTGTAGATTGATCAGGGGAAAAAAACGATTTAATACATTTGGGAATAAGGCTGTAACGTAACAAAATGTGGAAAAAGTCAAGGGGTCATAATTTTTTCCGAATACTGTGTATTTCAAATTATCCATCCGCGCAGTCGGTTGGTGTATATAATGCGCATATTCGCACCAAACTGAGCTCATTGCAGACTCACAATGATGGGGCTATTCTTAAAAAATACAGACTCCCACGAGAGGAGATGTGATGTAGAGGGTTAGTTACTGTATAAAAGGAAACTATCGGAGACGACAGATCTATTGAAGTGCAGTGTGCTAAAGCACTGTGGAGGCAAGAAGACGCCCTAGGTTCAAATCTTGAAATCATTGAACATTACATGACGAAAATGTAGATTATGGTGTTATTTATTTTAATTCATAAAAACAATTCTGTGAAATGTATAGGTATATCCTACATTTCATTTGGGCTATTAGTTGTGTTTTCATATGATGCAAGCTGCATCGATTTCAGCGCAAGTGAGCTGTACAGCTCCCCCAACGATTTCAGCACTAGTGAGCTGGACAGCTCCCCCAACGGAATCATGTGAAAAACCAAACACGGCCCCAACGATGCTTTTAGCTGTGGCACTTACAGGTTCACTCTGTGCTTGTTTGGGAAACACTATTTAAAAAATTGGCTCGTAAATAACGAAGTATCTTGTACACTCATAGTAATGCTTAAGTTCCATCGCAGCAAGGAAACAAGGCCCAGATTAGATTGCCCATCCATGCTCGACAAAAGTAAATGGACAAAGCTCAGTAATTATCATTGTTTTTGTTTTGTTTATTGGGTCTGCCACAACCCTCCAAAAACACACACACACACACACAATTTGTGTTCCTTTACTCACAAAAAATGGTAAGGACATCATCTGATCCTACCTACCCGGCTAATTAACCCATATGCCATAGGTTTACCGGTATCCAGCTTTGTACCCACATTCATATGATGGGCTACTTAACCCATCAGAGTCTAAGCCCTGTCTATGCCAGGGGTTGGGTGGGGGTTCTAATAAGTTACAGTATATGGAATTGTTTTAAGGTCATACCAAGGACCATTTAGCTAAATTATTTAGATTTTTTTTTTTTTAAGTATCCCAAAATATATTTAAAAAAATGTTTTGATGGAACCCCCCGCATTGAATAACAGTCTCAAAAAATATCAAGGGTCTCTTCTATATGAGAGATCAGAAAACATAAGTTTGTTTTTCCGACATGTATTTAACCCCATATTTTTTGGCATTAAACAGTCTCCATATTATATATACAGTAGTTCCATTCATGTTTTCCAACTGGTACTGGGGGACCTTCAGACGATTCTTGTAAGGCCCGTGGGCGTCCTAGAGCAAAAATACTAATATGTACATGTCCATGAGAATCGCACCTTTGCACAGAGGGTCATATTAGTGTGTGGCCCAAACGGTTCGGACATTACAGACAGAAGTTGGCAGATCGGCTGTACTGACTTCAGACGGTGTTCTTCTGCTATTTATTCTGTTACCAATAATATTTACATGCTAATAGTCTCTTCTGATTATAATTATTATGTATTGTAAATAAATGGAATCTATTATCTTCCAAAATGTAAGGAGATATACAGTGTTCATTGAGTGAATTTTGGTACAAATATCTTGGTTCCTTTCTCGACATAGCAATGTGTATTCAAAGAGAACTCGGACCACAAAATGGATGAAGTGAACTGGCAAAAGTCATGAAAAAAGTCCTAATTCAAAGGCAAGGTCAGTGAATACATGGACTGGTCTAATAGACTAGACGTAACATAGTAAACTTAAATCCGGGACACTCAAATTAGTGTGGTATGGTTACATAAGACAGATGGTTACTTAAAACCTCTTAACTTAAAGCCAGGGAAAATGCAGCGCAGCAAATTCAAAATAAAATGATATAAAAATCAAACTTTCATGAAATCACACATGTAAAATTAAAGCTAAACTCGTTGTGAATCCAGCCAACATGTCAGATTTTAAAAAGGCTTTTCGGCGAAAGCATAAGCTATTATCTGATGATAGCACAACAGTAAACAAAGAGGGTAGCATATTTCAACGCTGCAGGCGCTACACAAAACACAGAAATAAAATATAAAACATGCATTTGACGAGCTTCTTTTGTTGGCACTCCAATATGTCCCATAAACATCACAACTGGTCCTTTTGTTCGATTAATTCCTTCCATATATATCTAAAATGTCCATTTATTTGGCGCGTTTGATCCAGAAAAAAACAGCTTCCAAATTGCGCAAAGCCACTACAAAATATTTCAAAGTTGCCTGTAAACTAAAACATTTCAAACTACTTTTGTAATACAACTTTAGGTATTTTTAAATGTCAATCGATCAAATTGAAGACGGGTCTATCTGTGTTGAATACAGGAAGACAACAAACCAAGCTACTTTTCAAGTCTTGCGCAACTCTCAACAGTGTTACGCAGTTCCTAGATGGCCTTACTTCTTCATTGCACAAAGGAATAATCTCAACCAAATTCCAAAGACTGGTGACATCTAGTGGAAGTGTTAGGAACTGGAAACAAGTTCCTAATAAATATTGTTTCCCAATGAAATCTCAGTGAACAGACAGAGACCTAAAAAAAAAAACATCTGAACGGTTAGTCCTCGGGGTTTTGCCTGCTACGCTACATAAGTTCTGTTATACTCACAGACATGATTCAAACAGTTTTAGAAACTTCAGAGTGTTTTCTATCCAAATCTACTAATACTATACATATCTTATATTCTTGGCATGAGTAGCAGGAAGATTAAATTGGGCACGCTATTTATCCAAAAGTGAAAATGCTGCCCCCTATACCTTATAGTCCGCCCCATCCCGCATGCGGTCGCGTTACTACAGCCTCAAGCTCATTACCATAACGCAACGTTAGCGATTTCTAAAAATCGCAAATGAAATAAATATGCCTGCTCTCAAGCTTATCCTTTTCTTAACAATCCTGTCGTCTCAGGATGCCTACAAATACGTCACAATGCTGCAGACACCGTGGGGAAACAAGAGAAAGTGTCCGTTCATTCCTGTCGCATTCACAGCCATATAAGGCAATCATGGAAAACGTAGCCTCAGAAATCCTGTTAATTTCCTGGTCGGTCAAACATCTTGGTTTTGCCTGAAGCATTTGTTCTAGGGCACTCACAGTGAAAATCTTTGCAGTTCTGGAAACGTAAGAGTGTCTTCTTTCCAAAACTATCAATTCCAAGCATAGTCGAGCATCTTTTCGTGACAAAATATTGTGCTTAAAACGGGCACGTCTTTTTATCCAAAAATGAAATACTGCCCCTATAGGACTAACAGGTTAAGAAGTTAAATGTAATGGCAAATGTAGATTTTGTGTCAGATGTGGTCACGGGAAATGTCAAGTTTCCCTAAACCTCTCCAAAGTGGCGTATGTCTGTAAATGTGAAAATTCCAGTGCTATTACATATTTGCAATCCATAAATGCTATTTGTTCAGTATAAAAACACACTTTCAACTATATCAACCTCTCTCAAACATTGTGGTGGTGTTATGGGGTATCCAGGTTACGTTCGAGTGTGCTTTCAACCTCCCCAAAGTGTCCGAATGTGGTAATTTCACAATTGTTTTCACACTGGGTGTGCCTAAAGGTTATTGTTCACTATAATTTATTTTTACAAAAACAACCTCTTGCAAACATTGCGGTGGTGTTGGGGGACATACAGAGGATATGGATAAGTACAGTGTGTAAGCAGGCAAGATCATATTTTTGATACGCATAGATTTAGTCACTCGGTGGACATGTTGCCATTAAGTCACACATCACCAGATAACATTGACGAAATCTAAGCTTACCTTGTAAGATATTTGGTGAAAACGTTGTGTAAAATAAGCATTCTGACTCTCGGTCGGGGCTGGTGATCAATAACGGTAGGTCACATGCAGACAAATAAGATATCCTCTATGATCTGTGAAGTCCCGGTTTTCGGTGTGTATCAACATGGAGTCCTGGGGTTCGGTGTCCATCAACGTATTACGTGTTTATTTAGTTTGTTTCACTACACTAACCGGACTGTAGGTATCAGCCATCTTGAAATGAGGTCATCGGCTCGACCTTCCCTTATATATTTGTATGCCCATATATGATAGTAAGTCATACCAAAGATTTGAAGGCACCGATCAATTGCAAAGATACACAGCTTTCTGCAGACACCTTGCCTTTGCAGATAAGGGCTACCGTTCTCATACCAGACTGAATTGAATTTTAACAAATCAAATTGGGTCCCAAAATATGGGGACTTTACGTTTAAGAGGTTTATTAAGGCGAAAATTCAAGTAGGGTGGTTGGTCGGGTAGGCATATTTAATTAACCTTTTATTTAACTAGGCAAGTCAGTTAAGAAAAAAATCTTATTTACAATGACGGCATACCCGTGCCAAACCTGGACTACGCTGGGCCAATTGTGCACCGCCCTATGGGACTCCCAATCACGGCCAGATGTGATTCAGCCTGGATTCAAACCACTGCAGTGACACCTCTTGCACTGAGATGAAGTGCATTAGACCGCTGCGCCACTTAGGAGCGTATAACGCGACCGTCTTGCAACCCAAAGTTCGCTGGTTACATAAGTTCAAATCTCAAGGACAACTTTAGAATTTTAGCAAATTAGCAACTGTTAAACTTTTTTGCTACTTTGCAACTACTTAGCATGTAAGTTAACCCTACCCCTTTTAGCTAACCCTAACCCTAACCCCTAACCTAACTAATGTTAGCCAAAAAGTCACCTAGCTGGAATTCGTAACATGTTATACCTTTAGCAAATTTGCAACTTTGTACATTTAGAAAATTCGTAACATATAAAACAAACTGTAATTCCTAACATATCATGTGAAATGGATTATGGACATCCACAAATTAATACATACCTTACCATACGAAATGTAATATATCATACAAAAAGGATTTACGTACAGAATAATACGACAGAGAGACCAGGTTGGAATACAAAGAGAGCTAGGTTATTTTGCTTCTTTTTTTTACCCCAGAGATCACTTTAAAGAGGATGTTTACATGCACTTAGGTTGGAGTCATTAACTTGTTTTTCAACCACTCCACAAATTTCTTATTAACAAACTAAAGTTTTGGCAAGTCGGTTAAGACATCTACTTTGTGCATGACACAAGTATTTTTCCAACAATTGTTTAGACAGATTATTTAATTTATAATTCACTGTATCACAATTCCAGTGGGTCAGAAGTGTACATACACTAAGTTGACTGTGCCTTTAAACAGCTTGGAAATTCCAGAAAATTATGTCATGGCTTTAGAAGCTTCTGATAGGCTATTTGGCATAATTTGAGTCAATTGGAGGTGTACCTGTGGATACATTTCAAGGCCGACCTTCAAACTCAGTGCCCCTTTGCTTGACATCATGGGAAAATCAAAAGAAATCAGTCAAGACTTCAAAGAAAAATTGTAGACCTCCACAAGTCTGGTTTATTCTTGGGAGCAATTTCCAAACGCCTGACTGTATCACGTGCACTACTGTTTATACAGATGAACAAGTATAAACACCATGGGACCATGCAGTCGTCATACCGCTCAGGAAGGAGACGTGTTCTGTCTCCTAGAGGTGAATGTACTTTGGTGCGAAAGTGCAAATCAATCCCAGACAGCACAGGACCTTGTGAAGATGCTGGAGGAAATGGGTACAAAAGTATCTATATCCACAGTAAAACGAGTCCTATATCAACATAACCTGAAAGGCCGCTCAGCAAGGAAGAAGCCACTGCTCCCAAACTGCCATAAAAAACAAAACTATGGTTTGCAACTGCACATGGGGACAAAGATCATACCTTTTTGAGAAATGTCCTCTGGTCTGATGAAACAAAAATAGAACTGTTTGGCTATAATGACCATTGTTATGTTTAGAGGAAAAAGGGGGAGGCTTGCAAGCCAAAGAACACCATCCCAACCGTGAAGCACGGGGGTGGCAACACCATGTTGTGGGGGTGCTTTGCTGCAAGAGTGACTGGTGTACTTCACAAAATAGATGGCATCATGAGCAAGCAAAATTATGTGGATATATTGAAGCAACATCTCAAGACATCAGTCAGGAAGTTAAAGCTTGGTTGCAAATGTGTCTTCCAAATGGACAATGACCCCAAGCATACTTCCAAAGTTATGGCAAAATGGCTTAAGGACAACAAAGTCAAGGTATTGGAGTGGCCATCACAAAGCCCTGACCTTAATCCTACAGAAAATATGTGAGCAGAACTGAAAAAGCATGTGCGTGCAAGGAGGCCCTCAAACCTGACTTAGTTACACCGACTCTGTCAGGAGGAATGGGCCAAATTCACCCAACTTACTGTGGGAAGCGTGTGGAAGGCTACCCGAAACGTTTGACCCAAGTTATATACAATTTTAAGGCAATGCTATCCAATACTAATTGAGTGTATGTAGGGAATTTTTTACCAGGATTAAATGTCAGGAATTGTGAAAAAATGTAGTTTAAATATACTTGGATAAGGTGTATGTAAACTTTCGACTTCAACTGTATGTATGTGTACATATACACTGCTCAAAAACATAAAGGGAACACTAAAATAACACATCCTAGATCTGAATTAATGAAATATTCTTATTAAATTACTTAACAAAATCACGCAAAAATTATCAATGGAAATCAAATTTATCAACCCATAGAGGTCTGGATTTGGAGTCACACTCAAAATTAAAGTGGAAAACCACACTACAGGCGGATCCAACTTAGATGTAATGTCCTTAAAACAAGTCAAAATGAGGCTCAGTAGTGTGTGTGGCCTCCACGTGCCTGTATGACCTCCCTACAACGCCTGGGCATGCTCCTGATGAGGCCAAAACCTGGACAGTCTGTGGTGCAATGTGGCGTTGGTGGATGGAGCGAGACATGATGTCCCAGATGTGGGCGGGCCAGTCCATAGCATCAATGCCTTCCTCTTGCAGGAACTGCTGACACACTCCAGCCACATGAGGTCTAGCATTGTGTTGCATTAGGAGGAACCCAGGGCCAACCGCACCATTATATGGTCTCACAAAGGGTCTGAGGATTTCATCTCGGTACCTAATGGCAGTCAGGCTACCTCTGGCGAGCACATGGAGGGCTGTGCGGCCCCCTAAATAAATGCCATCCCACACCATGACTGACCCACCGCCAAATCGGTCATGCTGGAGGATGTTGCAGGCAGCAGAACGTTCTCCACGGCGCCTCCAGACTCTGTCACGTCTGTCACATGTGCTCAGTGTGAACCTGCTTTCATCTGTGAAGAGCTCAGGGCGCCAGTGGCGAATTTGCCAATCTTGGTGTTCTCTGGCAAATGCCAAACGTCCTGCACGGTGTTGGGCTGTAAGCACAACCCCCACCTGTGGACGTCTGGCCCTCATACCACCCTCATGGAGTCTGTTTCTGACCGTTTGAGCAGACACATGCACATTTGTGGCCTGCTGGAGGTCATTTTGCAGGGCTCTGGCAGTGCTCCTCCTGCTCCTCCTTGCACAAAGGCGGAGGGAGCGGTCCTGCTGTTGGGTTGTTGCCCTCCTACGGCCTCCTCCACGTCTCCTGATGTACTGGCCTGTCTCCTGGTAGCGCCTCCATGCTCTGGACACTATGCTGACAGACACAGCAAACCTTCTTGCCACAGCTCGCATTGATGTGTCATCCTGGATGAGCTGCACTACCTGAGCCACTTGTGTGGTTTGTAGACTCCGTCTCATGCTACCACTAGAGTGAAAGCACCGCCAGCATTCAAAAGTGACCAAAACATCAGCCAGGAAGCATAGGAACAAAGAAATGGTCTGTGGTCACCACCTGCAGAACCACTCCTTTATTGGGGGTGTCTTGCTAATTGCCTATAATTTCCACCTTTTGTCTATTCCATTTGCACAACAGCATGTGAAATGTATTGTCAATCAGTGTTGCTTCCTAAGTGGGCAGTTTGATTTCACAGAAGTGTGATTGACTTGGAGTTACATTGTGTTGTTTATAAGTGTTCCCTTTATTTTTTTGAGCAGTGTGTGTATATATATATATATTTTAAGAGGACTACATCTGAAAACCCTTAGAGTGTACAGGAACAGCAGAGGAGGGTTGCCACTTTGTTCACCCTGTCCAATTAGGCACCACCAACCCTTCTGAGCTCCTTTTGTCCCCTTTCATGAATGCTTTAATGAATGCACTTTCACAGGAGGTTGCTGATGGGTGAGCGGCTTATAGTAATGGCCGGAACTGTGCAAATGGAATGGCATCACACACCTGGAAATGTGTTTGATGTTTTTGATACCATTCCAATGATTCCACTCCAGTCATTACCACGAGCCTGTTCTCCCCAATTAAGATACCACCAACCTCCTGTGTTGCACTCTAATGTTGTACGTAATGTCCTGTCATGTGGGCTATTAATGTACCCGATATGACCACAAATTCTCCTCTGAAAAGTTTCTTCCTAGTATCTTGACTTTCTCCTAATTAAATCTAAATTATAGATGGAAAGTTCAGAAAATTATCTCCCTCTCTGTCTGGAGCTGTTTTGGGGTTTTGAGAAATTGTTCTGATATATTTGACCACAAAACTCCAGAAGTGAGATTTTCAGTCAGAGACTAGAATCTAGCAGAGGGAGGTGAGTGGAAAAAGCTTTGGCAAAGACCGATTGAGGTCCAAATGCACCAGCTCTTAATTATATTAACCTATGCATTAGAAAAAAACATATGTTGTTGCAGTCTTCTTGGGAGATGCCATCACCTTTTCTTTTTAGGTACTATAGGTGAATGGTATTTCAGTCTTAGAGCATTTCAGTCTGCTAGCCTTAGGATTTCCTAATGTTTCTATTTGGCATATAAGCAAGACATCACAAGGGAGCTATACCAACTGGCAGAAAAATAGTGTTGATTTACTGGTGTATTGTACTGGCACAGGCCCAGAGTTTTTCTGGGCCTCTAATTCTCCACTTTGATGAGAACAAGTGTGAAATGTGTATAGCCCTTGAAATTGTTCATGACTCAAGAAGAAGAGAGCCATCATCCCTTTTGAGACAGAACACAGCTTTTGTTGTTTGGTTTCTTTGTCATTGTTCACACAGTGCTGGCTTTGTGTTTGTTTTTCCGTGTCCCACAGGTAACTTGATTTGTTTTAGAATGAGGGGGACGTCCTCTGCAGTAGTCAATATTTTTCCGGAGGACATCAATTCCATAACCTGTGTCTTAGAGACAGATCATGATTGATAAGTATTTTGTTGTAAATGACCTACCTAGATATTACAAGTAAAATACACCAAAAAAGGTGAGGCTTATGGAGCAACAGTTTCCACAATCATGCATACTACAGTTGAAGTCAGAAGTTTACATACACCTTAGCCAAATGCATTTAAACTCAGTTTTTCACAATTCCTGATATTTAATCCTAGTAAAACATCCCTGTCTTAGGTCAGTTAGGATCATCACTTTATTTTAAGAATGTGAAATGTCAGAATAATAGAGTGATTTATTTCAGCTTTTATTTCTTTCTTCACATTCCCAGTGGGTCAGACGTTTACATACACTCAGTTAGTATTTGGTAGCATTGCCTTTAAATTGTTTAATTTGAGTCAAATGTTTTGGGTAGCCTTCCACAAGCTTCCCACAATAATTTGGGTGAATTTTTAGCTCATTCCTCCTGACAGAGCTGGTGTAACTGAGTCAAGTTTGTAGGCCTCCTTGTGGGCAGAACTTAAATGTATTTGGCTCAGACTTTCGACTTCAACTGTACATACATACATGCATACTGTATGCGCCTACAGTAGTAATGGCAACACAGTATACAGAAAATAAGGAACTTACTTTGATAGGAAAGCTGACATGTCCAAAGTTATTATTTGTAAGAAAAACAATAAGGAAGGCAAAGCGAGCACCAACAAGAACATTTTAAATTATTGCAAGACTGCACAAATATATGCATATTGATTTGGCAAACATGAGTGAAGTGCGGTGGGCTCTCCTCGAAGAGAGAAGTTTGTCCGGCTCAGTAAAGCCTCAAACATAAGTTGTCCGCAAAGCTGAATGTGAATTAATGAGGAGGCAGAACACACCTCAATTTAAACTGTTAGAAAATTCAACTTGTTAGAAAATAATTTGAAATTGACAAGTTGAAACAGCCTATAGATATTTGCACATGTAAACTGTCCTGTTGCGTAATAATCACATTTTGGAACAGTGAGTGCATTGTGACATCACGCTGGGGTGCCCGTTAGAGATATTTGGAACTCACATGTGAAAGGCTTCTGAAGTTTCTGATTTCAATTTGAAATTTCTGACTTAATTTTCCCCTTCAATGCTTTTCAGGCAGCGTTATTCTGTGGCTTTGTTAAATGCCTTCTCTCAACCAAGAACGTCCTAAACAAGAATGACTCCCCTTTGATCAGTCAACATAAACACAATGTTTATGTGAAGAGTTTAATTCCAAAACGCTATATATCCATTTTCATTAATGTTGGTAAATTAGCTTTTATTTTTTAAAGAAATGAGATTGGTGTGTTTATTCACTATCTAATCATGGCATGTTGTTTAATGACAGATGTATTTGTTTAACATCTATCACTTGATGGTTTCATTTCAGAGAGACAAATAACCATGTTTTTTTGCTAAATGCTAAATATCTCCCTCACTCTCATAGAAATAAGTAGTACTGCTAGGGTTTACACAGTCAAATGTAACAACTACATTTTAATAAAGAACTGTACAAGTGATACATTTGCTCCATAAATATTAAAAATATATATTAATTAGTTCATTATTTCAGTCTGAGCTCAAAATGACTGCTATGGCATTTGTCCTTCTGCATCACAATTTAGTTGGCTAATTGGATCCTGAGCAGTCTTATAGTCCCCAGACACATGCAGTCTTCGTTTCCTACCCTGTATCTAAATCCAGTTAGCCGTCTGTGTCCCTCTAGCACATTCTTAACATACATTTTTTATATGCTCACAAATCAGTGAATATAGTTAAGCTAATTATAGTACACACACACACACAGTCAATAGAAATCACTTGGGCTGGTTAGACTTCCCCATAAAGCAGCTTTCCATGCGTTTTCCCTTTCATGTTCCCTTCAGGTGTGGACTGTGTGTGAGAGTTTGAAGTTAGGATCCACTGACGATGTACCTGCAGGCCTCCAGAAGCCAAGTTGGTCATCTTGCTCAATGGTCAAGGACGTCTTCCTTTTGGGATGGAAGGTTGTAGGATAAGAAAGAGTGAGAGAGAGCCAGAGACATACTGGTGACTTGGAGTTTAGCTTTGAAAATAGTGAAATGCCTGACAGACAGGAGAGGTGAATAGGTTTTGACTTAAATACATTTTTTTTTGGTCACATTTCAAGTGCAAATTGCTCTGACGGTGGCCGACACGTAAGCTTTAATCACGTGATACAACTGGGTTTCTCTTTTTTGAAGTTATAGCGTTATTCTCAAAGCACCTGAAATGAGAACTCAAATGTGCAAGTGCTTTTTTTGAATTTTAAGTCTAAATTGGTACACAAATATGTGAATTCACCCATAATTTCTGTCTAGGTGTCGTGTCGTTCACATTTTTCTAAATTTACAGCATTGGGTTGAAATTTGAAATACTTGCTACACCAGAAGTTAATGGTTATATGTAGGAGGAATGTATATGGTGGAGTCAATTAAGGGTGGATACAAGCCATGGGCTTTCGAGAGTTACTAAGTGAGGGAATAAGGCAATCACATGGTTGCGGTCACTGATACGGATGGATAGCTGTGGATTATTGATGTAACGAGTGCGCTGAGAATCGGGAAGTAAGTTCAGGGAGTGAGTGATTAAATAAACAAAACATAATTACAAAACAAGGAACACGAACAACGCACAGACATGAAACAGAAACAATGACGCCTGGGGAAGGAACCAAAGGGAGTGACATATATAGGGCAGGTAATCAAGGTGGTGCTGGAGTCCAGGTGTCATAATGCGCGTAACGAAGGTGACAGGTGTGCGCCATAACAAGCAGCCTGGTGACCTAGAGGCCGGAGAGGGAGCACACGTGACAGTACCCCCTCCCCGAAGCGCTGCTCCAGCCGCAGGACCCCGACCAAGATGACGATCCCGGGGATCAGGAGCGGACCGATCATCTCTGCTAAGGCGCCGGGAACCTGTCGCTCCAGCTGGAGCGTGAGAGCCTGATGAGCCGGCTGAGACCTGGGAGCCCGTCGAGGCAGGGGAACCCGTCGAACCCACCAAGGCTTGGGAATACGATAAGACGGCTGAGGCCTCCCAGGTAGCTCCGGTTCTGACACCCAGACCTGACATCACCTCCAAAACAAAAAAACTCCCTGATGCTTCCCTTTGGGGAGGCATCATTCTGTGATGAGTGTGCTGAGATTCGGGAAGCAAGCTCAGGGAGTGAGTTGTCCTCTTTGGGGTAGGTGGGACGCTACAGTCCCACCTGGCCAACATCTGGTGAAATTGTAGAGCGCGGAATTTTTTTTCTCTTAATATTAAACATTCATGAAAATACAAGTGTCATACATAATTTAAAAGCTTAACTTCTTGTTAATCCAGCCGCTTTGTCAGATTTCAAAAAGGCTTTACGGCGAAAGCACACCATGCAATTATCTGAGGACAGTGCCCCGCGCACAAAAGCATTACATACCTTTTCCAACCAAGCAGAGGCGTCACGAAAGTCAGAAATAGCGATAAAATAAATCACTTACCTTTGAAGATCTTCATCTGGTTGCATTCACAAGGGTGCCAGCTACATAACAAATGGTCCTTTTTCGATAAAGTCCTTCTTTATATCCCAAAAAGCAAGTTTATTAGGTGCGCTTGACTCAGTAATCCACCGGTTTCCCTCGTTCAAAATGCATACAAATGAATCCCGTAATTTACCAATAAACCTCGTCCAAACAAGTCAAACAACATTTCTAATCAATCCTCAGGTACCCTAATATGTAAATAAATGATAACAAATTTAAGACGGAAAATAGTATATTCATTACCGGAGATAAATAACGAAGTGCGCACTCTCATCCAAGGGCGTGAAAACACTACAGCCAAAATGGGAGCCACTTACAAAAACTACACATTCTAGCTCATTTGTCAAAAAACAAGCCTGAAACTCTTTCTAAAGACTTGACATCTGGTGGAAGCCCTAGGAACTGCAATCTGGAAGGTATTCCTTTTATATTTCCATAGAGAGCAATTATAATCAGTGGTGAGCTCAAAAAATCCTCGGGTTTTCGCTTACCATATCAGTTCTGTTATACTCACAGACATTATTTTAACAGTTTTAGAAACTTTAGAGTGTTTCCTATCCAATACCACCAATTATATGCATGTCCTAGCTTCTGGGCCTGAGTAAAAGGCAGTTTACTTTGGGAACCTCATTCATCCAAACTTACGAATACTGCCCACTACCCCGAAGAAGTTACTTAATCAAGAAACTAAACCTAATACTAAACAAGAAACATGAGCAACGCACAGGCATGAAACAGAAACAATGATGTCTGGGGAAGGAACCAAAGGGAGTGACATATCTAGGGCAGTTAATCAAGGAGTTGATGGCGTCCAGGTGAGTGTCATAATGCGTTTAACGATGGTGACAGGTGTGCGGGAGAGAGACCACACATGACAAGTGAGGAATGAGAGCCGAGGTCTGGTCAGGTCACATGAAGGGAGAAGGAACAGTTATTACACACATCACTTAACTTCCTACCTAGCAACAAAGATGTAATGTTTAGAGAAAAGGAGGAGACTCCGCCTAAAGTGGGTGTAAATACTTGTGCTGGTGGGAACATGTCTGTCTTTTCAGCTGTCTGACCTGTTGGGTGAATAAACTTGGTTTGAGCTTTTCCTAGTTGTCCGTTAGGTTCTAAATAAACAGAGTAAAAACTAACAGCATGGACTTTTAAAGGTTACGTAAACATTACCTTGAAATCAGATGGAAAATAAATAATAATTTACCTTGTGTGAATAATGAGAAACATATTTTTTGCTGAGATGCTGACTTCCTTCCTCTTCCTCTCTATACAGTATATAAAGACATTTTACAACCATACATGGATGGAGCGCTACGGAGAACCCATAGGAGCAGACATGGTCACCATGCTATGGTCCATCACAGTCTCCATATTTGCCATAGGTGGCCTACTTGGAGCGCTCTGTGTCACGTTGCTCACGAAACTCATTGGAAGGTAAGTTGAAACACCTATGATAAGCATTAAAAGAAGAGGTTTGCTGACATAGATATCAATGCATACATATAAATGAACATTTAAGCATACATATTTCCCTGCACGGCTCCTTTGTTAAGAAGATGAACCTGTCAGCGATTAGGTAAATGGATAAGCGGAGTCAGGCGCAGGACACGGGTATGAGTAATAATCTGAATTTACTCAAAATGTAAGCAATATTCCAACAAGGAAAAATACAAAATATCCAGAGCACAAAGAACGAACCCACATGACAATGACTATCACTCACAAAACATAAAGGGAAGCCAGAGGGTTAAATAAGGAACATTGATTATGGAATGGAAACCAGGTGTGTATAATGAAGACAAAACAAAATGAAAATGAAACATGGATCGGTGGTGACTAGAAAGCCGGTGACGTCGACCCCCGAACAAGGAGAGGTCGTGACAGAACCATTGCGCTGGTAAGGTAGCGCAGAGGCTTGCAGTGAATTAGGTCCATTTTTGATGATAAGTGCTTCTGGCATTGTCTGATGAAGGATCTTTGAGGTGGGAGTATATGACTGAATATTGACAAGTGAACTTCTGAATGTCTATTAGAGTTTCCCAGTGTGAGTAAAAGGCCTGAACATAGCTTTATCTATTATCTTTATCTTATTTTTTGGTGCGACAACACTCACCACACTATTGGCAATTGAAGCGAGGAGAGGAGTTGGCATATATGTCTAGGTCCTTCTGTAGCTCAGTTGGTAGAGCATGGCGCTTGTAACGCCAGGGTAGTGGGTTCGATTCCCGGGACCACCCATACGTAGAATGTATGCACACATGACTGTAAGTCGCTTTGGATAAAAGCGTCTGCTAAATGGCATATATTATATTATTATGTTCAAACCGTCCACCCCTCCTTTGGGATTCTTCCCCATCTCCTTCTCCTCGTCAACTTTTGAAAGAGGCCACCTAGATAAACCCTTCCCCCATCTGTTCTTCAGTTTTCTTCCCTCCCTGTTGTTTTTCTCTCTTAGCATTTCAGTGAGCGAACCTTTAGTGGTCAGGACGCATGTAGACAGACAGACAGACGTCACGGTAGATGGAACATGGCAGGAAGAGCTGAGTGCTGACAGCCTAAGGATTCCAGCAGGCCTGTGCATGGGTGATTCCCTCTAATGGATGCTCCACAGGCCCTCCATGGAGACAGACACCACTAAATCCACTCCAGGCACCTCTACATCTCTCACAAGGATACTTGCCAGCCAAACGGATTCCAATAGACATTTCTGTCCTTTGATGTCACCAGGGATCTTTCAGTTGGTGTAATTTCCCAATGAGTGTCCCAAATCAGTGCTTTATGGTCGCAATATAGTAATCATATTTTGAAACATATCAAAGGAATTAAATGTTGATTGCAGCCCTTGAGAAGCCGCATAAAAATAAACACAATTTGAGTCCATATTCCCTCCTCCGGGGAGAGAAATGTGTAAAGTAAATTTAACATGAAGCCTCCATTAACTGAGTACAGCTTCATGCATCAGTTCCCCATTCCCTCTCTCTTCTCATCGGAGATACTGGTGGGTGTGAGGCTAAACATGACTTAAAGGCCTGCAGACACAAATAGTACATGACGCAGGGGCAAATGTGTGACCCACCTTTCAGCTTCAGCACTTGAAACTCCTTGGAATTATTAAGCAGTAATTATTCAACTGTATTCAAGTACTGTTTAGTGCTTACATGTATCAAAAATAATTGTGGGGATTTATCGAGATATTCATTGTTGATATTCAGTACCCTGGGTCGGGAATTGGTCACAGAATTGTTTTTATGACATAGAAACTGTGGGTGGAGACGTATAATCTGATTTCTCATTTATTTCATCCTCAATTTGTGAAACATTCCAGAATTGATTAATTTTAGCAGCGTGAATTAGGGTTTCTGAATTTGAATGACCTGTAGCCTATTTATTTCTGTGCTCCAGTCCAAGTCATTAACAGAAACGATATTTGCGTCAGTCAATTACCTATAGCCTACTCCAAATGACATAATGCACCTACATAGCATACTAAAGGTTTCAACCCTTCTTGTTCACAGACAAGTTTTCACTGAACTTTATTAACTCGGTCCATGCGGCTCACTCCCATTGTAGCAATGCAGCTGCTTAGCAATACACTGCGGCCAATAATGATTCTTAGAGTTTGATGCCCCCTGTTGCAGCTCTACCATTGGTGGAAAGTGATAACATAGACTCTAGAGGCGCGTTGATAGCGGCAAGATAACGTTCAATTTTTGCCCTCCCTGATTTGTGGCCCAAGTGATTAAGGTTAAGACTACGGTTAAGCCTACTGCATGTGGTAATAGAAGCTGTAGATAATATTCCCTTTGTGGCTTCTTTATACCTCTCACTCATCACTGAAATATTACTTAGAGACCATTAGGGGATGAACGTAAAAGATGTGACTGTTTATGATGTAAGCAATAGTCTTAACCTTACCATACATCATCCTTAATAGCCTTAGGATGAGATTCATAAATACATTCATTTATCAAATGACTAATACTACCTGACTTGACTACTTTCTGCATGGCCTAAAATTAGTCGATGAATGAGCCAGCGACATAATATATGATCAGGAATACAAAATGGTTGCTTGAAGATGGAATTGTAAACGAGGAAATGAAGTGTGACGACCAATATGAATGACAGCGTGGCAAAATTTGGCACACGGTCATTTTACGTTATTTTCTGGTTGTATACTGGTTTTCTGGCATGTAAAAGCGGCGGTTTTATGGGCTCCTGACCAATTTGTATAGTTTATTACATAATGTTTCCACCATCGTTTCCTTTGAACGAAAAGAGCTTCTGGACATCAAAACGGCGATCACCTACCTCGATTTGGATGAAGAATTCTACTTCAATGACTCGGTTATGCAGGACATACTGCTCACCCGGGACCAGGCTCTAAGCCCCGACACTCAGAAGAGGAAAAGACGGTGCTATAGAGGCCGACGTGGGGGACACCTTGATGAAACTATGGCAAGCAGTGAATAAACCGCCTCTACCCTCTCTTCAGTTGGGGAATCACTGGAGAACTAGATTAGCTCCATTCGAGACTATCCTACCAATGGCACCTGAAGAACTGTAATATGCAATGCTTCACAGAGTCTTGGCTGAATAAGGACACGGTGAAATATAAATTGAGCGTTTTTTTTCCCTGTGCATCGGTATGACAGAATGGCAGCGTCTCGTAGACCCAAGGGCAGGGGTGTGTCTTTTTTTTTTTTTTTTTTTTTTTTTTTCCCCCCACCTTTATTTAACCAGGTAGGCTAGTTGAGAACAAGTTCTCATTTGCAACTGCGACCTGGCCAAGATAAAGCATAGCAGTGTGAACAGACAACAGAGTTACACATGGAGTAAACCATTAACAAGTCAATAACACAGTAGAAAAAAAGAAAAAAAGGGGAGTCTATATACATTGTGTGCAAAAGGCATGAGGTAGGCAAATAATTACAATTTTGCAGATTAACACTGGAGTGATAAATGATCAGATGGTCATGTACAGGTAGAGATATTGGTGTGCAAAAGAGCAGAAAAGTAAATAAATAAAAACAGTATGGGGATGAGGTAGGTAAAAATGGGTGGGCTATTTACCAATAGACTATGTACAGCTGCAGCGATCGGTTAGCTGCTCGGATAGCTGATGTTTGAAGTTGGTGAGGGAGATAAAAGTCTCCAACTTCAGCGATTTTTGCAATTCGTTCCAGTCACAGGCAGCAGAGAACTGGAACGCAAGGCGGCCAAATGAGGTGTTGGCTTTAGGGTTGATCAGTGAGATACACCTGCTGGAGCGCGTGCTACGGATGGGTGTTGCCATCGTGACCAGTGAACTGAGATAAGGCGGAGCTTTACCGAGCATGGACTTGTAGATGACCTGGAGCCAGTGGGAGCCAGTGGGTCTGCATCCAGTTTGCTGAGTAGAGTGTTGGAAGCAATTTTGTAGATGACATCGTCGAGGATCGATAGTATAGTCAGTTTTACTAGGGTAAGTTTGGCGGCGTGAGTGAAAGAGGCTTTGTTGCGGAATAGAAAATAGAAAGCCGACTCTTGATTTGATTTTCGATTGGTGATGTTTGATATGAGTCTGGAAGGAGAGTTTACAGTCTAGCCAGACACCTAGGTACTTATAGATGTCCACATATTCAAGGTTGGAACCATCCAGGGTGGTGATGCTGGTCAGGCGTGCGGGTGCAGGCAGCGAACGGTTGAAAAGCATGCATTTGGTTTTACTAGCGTTTAAGAGCAGTTGGAGGCCACGGAAGGAGTGTTGTATGGCATTGAAGCTCGTTTGGAGGTTAGATAGCACAGTGTCCAAGGACGGGCCGGAAGTATATAGAATGGTGTCGTCTGCGTAGAGGTGGATCAGGGAATCGCCCGCAGCAAGAGCAACATCATTGATATATACAGAAAAAAGAGTCGGCCCGAGGATTGAACCCTGTGGCACCCCCATAGACTTCCAGAGGACCGGACAGCATGCCCTCCGGTTTGACACACTGAACTCTGTCTGCGAAGTAATTTGTGAACCAGGCAAGGCAGTCATCTGAAAAACCGAGGCTACTGAGTCTGCCGATAAGAATATGGTGATTGACAGAGTCAAAAGCCTTGGCAAGGTCGATGAAGACGGCTGCACAGTATTCAGGGCATAATGCGCAGACAGGGGTATGGTGGGGTGCGGGTACAGCGGAGGTAAGCCCAGGCACTGGGTGATGATGAGAGAGGTTGTATCTCTGGACATGCTGGTTGTAATGGGTGAGGTCACCGCATGTGTGGGAGGTGAGACAAAGGAGGTATCAGGGGTATGAAGAGTGGAACTAGGGGCTCCATTGTAAACTAAAACAATGATAACTAACCTGAACAACAGTATACAAGGCATATTGACATTTGAGAGAGACATACAGTAATCACAGGTGTTGAATTGGGAGAGCTAGCTAAAACAGTAGGTGAGACAACAACAGCTAATCAGCTAGCACAACAACAGCAGGTAAAATGGCGTTGGCTAGGCAGCGAGGGTCGGATTAACTACACACAGAGCCTGAGTGCGGCTGGGGCCGACAGATAAAACATAAACAAGCAGAATGGAGTACCGTGATTAATGGACAGTCTAGCATGCATCAGCTATGTAGCCAAGTGATCAGTGTCCAGGGGGGCAGCGGTGGATGGGGCAGGGAAGCTGGACTGGCGAGTGTTATCCAGGTTAAAAAAACTGTCTGGCTTTGCAAAAGGTAAAAGCCGCTAGCAGTGGCTAACAATGACTTAATAGCTTGTAGCTAGTTAGCTGGTTAGCTTCTGGAGGTTCTTGAGTGTGTTCTAAAAATTAAAAATAATGGCGATTCCGTATCACATTGGGTGAGGCAGGTTACCGGAAGGTATAAACAAATTAAAAATCGAAAAGAGAGAAAGTAAATATGGGTCCAGTGAGTGTTTGGGACGCGGCGATTCAGACGGTTAGCAGGCCTGTGCTAACAAGCTAACAGTTCGTAGGCCAGGGCTAAACAAGGTAGCAGTTAGCGGACCGGGGCTAAACAAGCTAGCAGTTAGCAGGCCGAATTGGCAAGCAAGGAGATAGCAAGGGCTAGAAAGTTAGCCTTTGGGGGACGTCGCGATGGGGTGAGTCTGTTTATTCCTCTTCATGCGGGGACATCGATAGACCGGTCGTGGGTCCGGATATTGTAGCCCAGGAGTATGCTTCGGTGGTAGCACAGGAGCTCTGGCCGGGCTAGCTTCAAGCTAAGTGGGTGGAAACGCTAGCCAGGAGTAATCATCCGGGGTTGGGGTTAGCTAGATAGCTAGTTGTGAAGAATCCAGCTGAAAATGTTCCGTTTGCGGTGGGAATCCGGTGGGAATCCGGGGATAAAAAAATAAAAGGTCCGTTATGCTCTGGTTAGAGTCGGGTTGTTCGAACTGGCGAGAGCTTTCCGAGCTAAAGGTTAGCTGATGACCGGTTAGCTGAAGACCGCTAGCAATAGTTTGCTGACTGATAGCTGGTAGCTAGCTGGCTAGCTTCAGTTGAGGGGTTCCGGATGCAAAGTAGATATAAATACTTTAGAAAAAATGGCTACATTGGGTGAGGCGGGTTGCAGGAGAGTATTTAGAAGTTGAGGTTTAACAAAATGTTTTAAAAGATATGTGAAGAAAAATATGGAAAAACAAAACAAAAAAAAACGATATATACAAGGGACACGACACGACAAGACGTTCGACTGCTACGCCATCTTGGATCATAATGTTAAAAACAACTGGTGCACAATCTAATATTAAATAAGTTTACCCAAAATCCAGAAACCCCCAAGTGATTCCATACATTGAAACTAGTTTAGTGGAGTTTGCTCTCTCTCACCCTGATGTGCAGTACTGAAACAGCTGCAAAAATGGGTAATGTGACGTTGCTGGATGCAGGTCTCTGCTTTGTTGCCAGTGAATTCATGATTTAGAAATCTCGGATGTGTGGATAAATATGTTTTATTGAAGCATATGGCCGAATGAGCTATTTCTGTCAAGTTCAATCAGTTTTGAATCAGGAAATGTGAAAACATTTGATTATTTTATCATTATTTTATGTAGCCAACTGCCACAGCAGCAGAGATGGGTAACAACTGCGCATGTGCACTCTCAGGGAATCCCTGCTACTTCAAAACTGCAAGTTATGCCCTTATTCACAGATGCATGTTTTTTTTGTCGGAGAAGTGAAGACGGCATTACATAATAATTATACAAAGTAAACAAGAACCTGCTAATATGTCTGACAATTAAATAATCGCGAGGGATGACAAATATCTACCGGAAGGGGCGCCGATGGAGTTGTCGAACCATATTTATTTAAGCCTGAGTATTTGGACAAAAAATTGAGGCAAATTGACCTTCAGATGGCCGCTGCCCTCTAGCCACCAGTAGCCGCAGCAGTAGCTAGACCACAGCCCCAGCCCACCCCTGGATCAACACAGACTGGTGGTGCAGTTGTGGCAATTGCGTTCTTATTCCGCGATTGGGGAATGTTTGTGCTGCAGAGAATTTGAATGTGTGACTACAATTCTTACAGAAATAGAGGAACGTAATGATGATGATGAGGAGCAGTTAGTTTACTTTTGCAACAAACCCATTAGTGGGTTTATGTTTTCACATTAGCCCATAACACTATTTAGCCTACAGTATGTTTGTTTATTTATCATGTTTTGGGGATAATATTCTGCAATGTAAATTGACTCAATGTCTATTGTCTCTTAACTGTCATAAATACATGGAGCACATATGCTAACCTGTAGAGCTCCTAGGCCTATATGTCTACATTATATGGTGCAATGGTAATAACACAATAAGAACACCTTGAACGTTAAGAATCAGGCTATCTACCTCTGCACGCTTGCTTTGTCGCTTTCTCTTCTCAAAATGTCTTTTTATTGTGTGGCACTGCGCCAGTTCCACTCCATGGAAATACAGTAGCAACAGCTGTATCCTTCGGTAGTCTGTCCCCATCGTTTCAGATCGCATATCTCGTTCATATGCGTGGTTGCTGAAGTGCTTGCTACACACATGCAGCGAAGCTAGGATGGCTGCAGGAGTATACCAGTAAGATATGAGTTGAAGTAGGGTATCATCTACCCTCTAAAAATCCTTTCAATTAACCCAAACATACTATACTAGGATTTTTTGTTCTTCTATTAAGCAAAATGCAGATTAATCTACACAAGCTCTTACTCAAGGGCAGATTGCAACATAATGTTTTTTGGGCTGAAAGGTAATTTTCTTTCTCTGAGGTCTGGACCAATTCCACTCCTCGAGATCTAATTTCGGTGAAAGTATGATGAGTTCGCAAGGTTGGGGATTGTTGTGCTCAGTGTCATTTAGTCAGTGCCTGGACTGCAGTGTCAATGCCCTTGCTACCCTCTTTTACCTCATTCCAAAGAATCCATTTACTTAAATGTCCATGACTTGAGGTTCATAGATGTTGAATTGAATGCATTAAAACCGTGGGATTACACCTTTTTGAGAATGTCCAACTGCAATTACATCCTTTTGAGAGCAAAAGAAAGAAAGGTTGAGATTGGGAACCTATCCAGATGAGATTTAGCATGCCTCGTACCTTTTCTGTAATACAAGTCGTGACCGTAGTCATGAAGAGATGTGTGTGTGTGTGTGTGTGTGTGTGTGGACATTTCCAAGTGACCCCAAACGTTTGAACGGTCTCATCTGGATAGGTTCCCAATCTCAACCTTTCTTTCTCAACACACACACACAGAAAGAAAGGTTGAGATTTGGAACCTATCCAGATGAGACTGTTCAAACGTTTGGGGTCACTTGGAAATGTCCATGTTTTTGAAAGAAAGGCAAAACATGTTGTCCTTTAAAATGACATCAAATGTATCAGAAATACAGTGTAGCCATTGTTAATGTTGTAAATGACTATTGTAGCTGGAAACTGTTGAATGTTTTACATTTTTAAAAATGGAATATCTACATAGGCGCACAGAGGCCCGTTATCAGCAACCGTCACTCCTGTTAGCTATTCCAAGTTTGTAATTTTAAAAGGCTAATTGATCATTAGAAAACCATTTTGTAATTATGTTAGCACATCTGAAAACTGTTGTGCTGATTGAAGAAGCAATAAAACTGTCCTTCTTTAGACTAGTTGAGCATCAGCATTTGTGGGTTCGATTACAGGCTCAAAATGGCCAGAAACAAAACTTTCTTCTGAAACTCGTCAGTCTATTCTTTTTTCTGAGGAAATGAATGCTATTCCATGCAAAAAATTGCCTAGAAAATGAAGATCTCGTACAACGCTGTGTACTACTCCCTTCACAGAACAGCGCAAACTGGATCTAACCAGAATAGAACGAAGAGTGTGATGCCCCAGTGCACAGTTGAGCAAGAGGACAAGGACACTAGAGTGTCTAGTTTGAGAAACAGATGCCTCACAAATCCTCAACTGGCAGCTTAAATAAATAGTAAAACACCAGTCTCAACGTTAACAGTGAAGAGGTGACTCCGGGATTCTGGCCTTCTAGGCAGAGTTGCTCTGTCCAGTGTCTGTGTTCTTTTTGCCCATCTTAATTTTAATTATTTTTATTAGCCAGTCTGAGATATGGCTTTTTCTTTGCAACTCTGCCTAGAAGGCCAGCATCCCAGAGTCGCCTCTTCACTGTTGACGTTGAAACTGGTGTTTTTGCGGGTATTATTTAATGAAGTGGCCAGTTGAGGACTTGAGGCATCTCTTTCTAAAACTAGACACTAGAATGTAGCAGACAGTTGAATTTGGGCATGCATTTCATCCGGACGTGAAAATTCTGTCCCCTGTCACCAAGAAGTTAACTGACTTGCCTAGTTAAATAAATGTCATAGTTTTGAAGTCTTCACTATTATTATAAAATGTATAAAATAGTAGAACTAAAGAAAAAACCTGGAATGAGTAGGTGTGTCCAAGCTTTTGACTAGTATTGTAAGTAGCCTAGTGGTTAGAGCGTTGGGCCAGTAACTGAAAGGTTGCGAAATCAAATCCCAGAGCTGACAAGGTAAAAATCTGTTCTTCTGTCCCTGAACAAGGCAGTTAACCCACTTTTCCTAGGCTGACATTGTGAATTAGAATGTGTTTTTAACTGACTTGCCTATTTACATAAAAAATATATGTATTCATACACTATATGACCAAAAGTATTTGGACACCTGCTTATCAAACATATCATTTCAAAATCATGGGCATTAATATGGAGTTGGTTCCCCCTTTGCTGCTATAACAGCCTCCAATCTTCTGTGAAGGCTTTCCACTAGACGTTGGAACATTGCTGAGGAGACTTGCTTCCATTCAGCCACAAGAGCATTAGTGAGGTCGGGCACTGATTTTGGGCGATTAAGCATGGCTCGCAGTCCTTCTCCACCAAAATGTACAGTTGTCACTATGCATTCGGGCAGAAAGCGTTCTCCTGCCTCCGCCAAAGCCAGATTTGTCTGTCGGACTGCCAGACGGTGAAGCGTGATTCATCACTCACTGCTCCAGAGCAATGGTTGTGGCTTAAATAGCCAAATCTGCTAATTTGAAGGGGTGTCCACGTACTTTTGTGTATATATAGTGTACCCGCTTACACTTGTCACTGCCAGCAATAAAGTTATTGCATATCGTTTTCCTACCTATAGTATCCAGCTTTTCCTGGTGGATAATATCAGATAGGCAGCAACATGGTTTAATCTGCTTTGTCATTGTTTTGTGCAGCCACATCTTTAACCTCCTGAGGGCACTAAAGCTCCTTTCTGCTTCAGAGGACAGGTATGATAAGGAGCAACCTGACCAGAGCTTCAATATCTAAGAATTAGCCACAAACTTCTTCTGGCAGTCCTCTTAGAATTTGTGCTGCATGTTCACTAGAACTGAGTGAGCAGTTGAGTAAAAACATGGGCAGTTGCACTAATTTCTGACTCTATTGTAGATATACACCCAGTCTGTTCAGTGTCCCACTTTAAAACATACTGTACTATTCACTGTAGTGTTTTTTGCTGACTATCTACAAAAAAACACTACAGTGAATACTGTAGTATGTACTGTAGTATACTGTATTATAGTGTTGTTAACTGTGGTGTGGTACATACTAAACCCAGCAAAAAAAGAAACATCCTCTCACTGTCAACTGTGTTTATATTCAGCAAACTTAACATGTGTAAATATTTGTGTGAATATAGCAAGATTCAACAACTGAGACCTAAACTGAACAAGTTCCTCAGACATGTGACTAACAGAAATGGAATAATGTGTCTTTGAACAAAGGGGGGGTCAAAATCAAAAGTAACAGTTAGTATCTGGTGTGGCCACCAGCTGCATTAAGTACTGCAGGGAATCAAACCCACAACCCTGACATTGCAAGCACCATGTTCTAACAACTGAGCCACACTGGAGTTGCTTACCAAGAAGTCATTAAATGTTCCTGAGTTGACGAGTTACAGTTTTTATTAAAGTCTACTTACATTTTTTGGGTCAAGACTTTAAAATGATTGTCTAGCGATGATCGACTAACAATTTGACAGAGCTTGAAGAGTTTTGAAAAGAATAATGGGCCAATGTTGCACAATCCAGGTGTGGGAAGCTCTTAGACTTACCCATAGAGACGCACAGATGTAATCACTGCCAAAGATGATTGTGACATGTATTGACTGAGGGGTTTAACCCCCCCTTATACTTATCTAATCAAAATATATTTGTTCTTATATTTTTCATATATCTTTGCAAATGTTTTTCTGGCACATTGACAGAGTATTTTGTGTTGACAAAAAAGGACAATAAAATCAATTTTAATCCTACTTTGTAACACAACAGCATTTGAAAAGGTCAAGGTGTGTGAATACTTTCTGAAGGCACTGTATGTATAGCTACTGTAGCTAGCTTACTACATAGCACCAGTCTATAAGGATTTTAAAAGTGTAGGTAGCTAGCTAGCTATGTAGCCCTTCATTAATTTACTTACAGTTCTCTGCACTCCCACTAAAAATATCATCATGCACTTTTCTTCTCTTTGGTGTTGACACCTCCATTACGGGCACTAGCTACTTCTTCACTAGGGTGAACACTGACTATCTGAGTGCTGCTCATTTGAAACTGCAGATCCAGATACTGTGCTAGCTTTGGTGCTACCTTAGCTAGCTAGCTAACGTTAGCCTTGCTAAAATTGCCAACCTTGCATTGCATCAGTCTGTATAAAACTATTTATACACAATATTACTTCATCACCAATAGTTCACTAGTTACACAACAACATAGTAGCTTGGATGAAAGGTGCCCAGAGTAAACGGCCTGCTCCTCAGTCCCAGTTGCTAATATGTGCTTATTATTATTATTAGTATTGGATAGAAAACACTCTGAAGTTTCTGAAACTGTTTGAATGATGTCTGTGAGTATAACAGAACTCACATTGCAGGCTTAAACCTCAGAAGAAATCCAAACAGGAAGTGGGAAATCTTGAGGTTGGTTGATTTTCAACCCAGCCCCTATTGAATACACAGTGGGATATTGGTTATGTTGCACTTCCTAAGGCTTCCACTAGATGTGAACCGTCTTTGGAAACTTGTTTGAGGATTCTACTGTGAAGTGGGGGCTCATAAGGGCTGTTTGAGCCAGGTGTCTGGCAGATTGCCACAGGCTCTGAGGCGCGGACACGAGAGAGTTGGCTCTCGTTCCATTGTTTTTCTACAGACATAGGAATTCTCCGGTTGGAATATTTTTATGTTTAAGTTTTATGTTGAAAACATCCTAAAGATTGGTTCCATACATCGTTTGACATGATTCTACGGACAGTAACGGAACTTTTTGACATTTAGTTCTGCAACTAGGGAATGATCTTCATGACTGGATTTGTTTACCAAAAGTGCTAACAAAAGTAGCTCTTTGGACATAAATGATGGAAATGATCAAACTAAATCAAACATTTAATGTGGAACTGGGATTCCTGGGAGTGCATTCTGATGAAGATCATCAAAGGTAAGTGAATATTTATAATGCTATTTGTGACTAATGTTGACTACCCAATATGACAGATATCCTTTTGGCTGCTTTGTTGTCTGATAGCTGTACTCAGATTATTGCATGTTTTTTTTATATAAATATGCACTTTATCGAACAAAACATATATGTATTGTGTAACATGAAGTCCTATGAGTGTCATCTGATGAAGATCATCAATGGTTAGTGATTAATTTTAGCTCTATTTGTGCTTTTTCTGACTCCTCTCTTTGGCTGGAAAAATGACTGAATTTTTCTGTGACTTGGCAGTGACCTAACCTAATCGTTTGTGGTGCTTTCACTGTAAGGCCTATTTGAAATCTGACACTTTGGTGGTATTAACAACAAGATTACCTTTAAAATGGTATAAGATACATGTATGTTTGAGGAATTTTAATTATGAGATTTCTGTTTGAATTTGGCGCTCTGGGCTTTCACTGGCTGTTGTCATATCAATCCCGTAAACGGGATTGCAGCCCTAAGACGTTTTAAGTGCCTTTGAACGGGGTATGGTAGTAGGTGCCAGGCGCACCGGTTTGAGTGTGTCATGAACTGCAACGCTGCTGGGTTTCCCGTTTGTTTCAAGAATGGTCCACCACCCAACGGACAACCAGCCATCTTGAAAAAACAATGGGAAGCGTTGGAGTCAACATGGGCCAGCATCCCTTTGGAACACTTTTGACATCTCGTAGAGTCCATGCCCTGACGAATTGAGTCTGTTCTGAGGGCAAAAAGGGGGGGATGTTCCTAATGTTTGGTATACTCAGTGTACATTGGAGCGCTGGTGAATATAAGGGAAAGGGGGATACTTAGTCAGTTGTCCAACTGAATCTCAGTATTCAACTGAAATGAGTCTTCCACATTTATCCCAAGCCCTCTGAATCAGATGTGCAGGGGGCTGCCATAATCAACATCCACAGTGCCCAGGAGCAGGGGGTTAACTGCCTTGCTCAAGAGCAGAACGACAGATTTTTACATTGTCAGCTTGTGGACTCAATCCAGCAACCTTCCAGTTACTGGCCCAACACACTAACCACTAGGCTACCTAGCTACCTCTCCTCAGCAAACACTACAAAGAGAAAGAGAGCGCGTATAGTATAGTGCAAGCTGTTGAACTGAAGAAATATATCACAGACCAATAAAAATGGAAAGAGAGGAGAAATTGTGCATTGCTCCATTTACCTTATACAAGCCGTGCTCAACTCCTTTTCTCTTTACCAGGAACGGGCAGCTGCCTCTGGGGACCGGGAGCAACCAACGGTGTATTTGTGATTGGGGGATCACTGTTGCAAAACCACATAAAGCCAATAGCTGCTTGGCGCTTTTACAGTGGGAATTTGTGTCACAATCAAGCATACTCATCATGGTATATTGGGGGGGGGTCATGATGCACCCCCCAAGTTACATGCCTAAATATGATAAAGTAGTCAATTCATTAAAGCTACAATCTGGATTAGTTTCTAAGCAGTTTTCAATCAATGTCCAAGGACATCAAGCTCAGTGAGCTGTAAGGTTTGAAGCTAGTGTACAGGCTGTCTCACTAATTGACTTATGGAAAGAAGATTTATTCATTAGTTCACCCAGTCCTTTTATCCTCTTATCATAAGAAATACTGTTTCAATATTGCAAAAGTGCTCTGTAGAAAATTCTACCTGTGGCTATTCTGAACTCCTCCCTTCTTCCTGTTCTCGATCTTTCCCCCTCTGTCTCTCTCTATGTTTAGGAAGGGCACCTTGCTCTTGAATAACGGCTTTGCAGTGATAGCTGCTCTTTTGTTAGCCCTGGGGGAGAAGGCTCGATCTTTCGAGATGCTTATCATCGGTCGTTTCGTCATGGGGGTGGACTCTGGTGAGTGCTCGTTCTGCTAGGCTGGAGAAATCTGACCATTATCCCCCAACTATCTAAAAATAGTCTCAACCAGGAGATTCTCAAGACTCTTAGATGACTCACCAACGACAGACTATTACACAATTACAGTAAGTATATAGAACAAGCTGAGTGATTACATCAGTGCCAATAGCCCAATACAATTGTTTCATTAGGGTGTGTTCTCATCCATATACACACATTACCCCATATTGACAAAGTGAAAACATGTTTTTAGACATTTTTGCAAATGTACTGAAATTGAAATACAGAAATATATAATTAACGTAAGTATGAGATATTTCTGTATTTCATTTTCAATATGTTATTATTTTTTTAAATTCAGTTTGAATTCAGGCTGTAACACAACATATTTTATTAAAACACTGTATTCCTCTCATGGGCATTGTGAAACCACACATAATCTTTGATCTACACTTGATTTCAAATAAATTTTACTTTGCGATTCGATTGAAATTCATGTGAATGAGGTTTTGAATATACAGCATGGCTAAATGTCTAGGGCAGTTTTGTATTTGTACTATTCAGGCGTGTTTACACGGTGAGGTTTTCAACCCACAACAATTTATCACTTTTAAAGAGTAAATCCTATGCAGTCCATATTGAACATAATATCCATCGATGTTGTACTTGTTGGCTTGTGTTTCCAGGTATTGCTCTCAGCGCCCTGCCCATGTATCTGGGCGAGATATCCCCCAGACACATGAGAGGCTCCATTGGCCAATTCAACTCCATCCTCATCTGTCTGGGGGTGTTCACTGGACAAGTCCTGGGACTTCCTGAACTTCTGGGCCAGGTTAGTACTGTTGGTGACGGATTCCACGATACAGTGCTCATATTAGGACGGTAATTGTGATTCTGTCCTGATGTGGATACCATACTGAAGAGTTTAGTGAGTGTCAAATCCAAACTTGAGATATGAGAGCAAAACTTGAACTGTCATGGCAAATCTCAGGATGTGGCTAGTCAAATTAGTAAGCCTCCCCAACCACATTTACCCTACCGTGGCCAGTGACACTCCAGCCCAGCAGACCTGGGTGAAATACGTACGTGAAATAGTTCTACTTTCAAATACTTGAGATTCACTTGATTTAGCTTGCCCGGTACAGTGAAATCAATGGAATAGACACAAATGTCCAACCTGCATCTCGGTCAAGCTTAATAAAGGACACCTCATTATTTGTGAGTATTTGACATCATGTGTTATACCCTGGTCGGCTGTCCGATCATGTACTTCATCATATTTCCAAACCACGTTCTGAAGATAGGTGTAAAATGTGCCACTCAACAATTCTCAATCAACCCTGATTCACTAATGTGATTCTTTCTTTCGCTGCATTTAAAATGAATATGGTTAGCTTTGCCCCAAGGAAAATTAATTTGCCAAATTCTGCCGGGTTATCTGTAGGATTGCACAACAGAGTGTCTTACAACCCAAAATAGTGTACTGATAATGGCCATAGCTAATGGGGTGGCAGGCTAGCCTAGTGGTTAGAGCGTTGGACTAGCAACCGAAAGGTTGCAAGTTCGAATCCCCGAGCTGACAAGGTACAAATCTGTCGTTCTGCCCCTGAACAGGCAGTTAACCCACTGTTCCTAGGCCGTCATTGAAAATAAGAATTTGTTCTTAACTGACTTGCCTAGTAAAATAAAGGTTATAATTTTTTTTTTTAAATGACAGCTTGCACCTCTCAGTTGCACAAGCCTTTCCCTTGTGTTGCTTTCTATCTGGCTATTGGCTTGTGATTATTTCTGTCATTCTATCTAGCTCATTTCTCTTGCGTGGTATAAATACAGTAAATGTCTGGATCCTTTTACTCTCTTCCAGTATCAAAGAGTGCTGCAGGTGAAACACCCCACTTTATCTGAGCTGCATTAGTATACACATAAAAAGTCCCAATGCAAAGTTACACTTCACTCTTCTATTTTTGGAGTTATTACATAAACCTGATCAGAATGCCCAAGTCATGTCAGAATTTTTTTTCCCGGGGTATGATGTAAGATGGGATATTCCCTATACTGTAAACTCCAACAGAAAAAACTTCTTCTAATGTATAAGTTCAAATTTAACCAAATCGTTTGCACTCATGACTACTGGTTTCAATTACATTTTCAGCCAACTTACAAGCAAATACTTTATGAATTTATTGTTACAAATCAACTTACAAGGTTGCTAGCCAATTAGCCTGCTAACGTTAGCACTACTAGCCCGCTAACATTACGTTAGCACTGAATGATTCAGCCAGTTGCGATCAACACCTAGCTTACAGCTACATTAAAGTAAACCAACGTTTTGGAAATACATAACGTCATCTAAACACTTATTAAAAAATGTTAGCTATCTTAACCAGCAAGCTAGCCAGCCAGCTAACCCTAGCTATTTAGCCAACTAGCTATTAGCCTAGCCAGCCTAACCAACCACCACGGTTATGGTCGGAAAGCTAGGGCCCAACTACCAGAGACTAGCTAGAACACAACTAACACAGCAAAAATATACCCACAGATTAAAAGCAAAGAGAGAGCAGAGATTTACAGACTGATGGTTGGGGCCAATCCGATGGTAAAACTTTTAAAAGAGTGCAGGCTGAGTTGGCTATCAAAGCGATGGGTGGTTGGGCAATTCACCGGGCCCGAAATCCAAAATAAATAGATTCCAGATGTCAGTCAGTCACGCTCTGACCTGAGTATTCTTTGTTTTCTTTATATATTTTGGTTAGGTCAGGGTGTGACATGGGTGATGTATGTGTTTTGGTACTGTCTAGGGGTTTTGTAGGTTTATGGGGTTGTTTACCATCTAGGTGTTTATGTATGTCTATGGTTGCCAAGATTGGTTCTCAATTAGAGGCAGCTGTTTATCGTTGTCTCTGATTGGGAACCATATTTAGGCAGTCATCAAACTCATGCTTTCTAAAGTATCTTTCAGTAGATTGGACCAGAATGTACCAACAAGATTGTTCTTGCTGCGAAGAGACAGAATAATTTGTTTTGGTACTGTCCATACAGTATGTAGCTTGCTTTTGGTCATAGGTCCAGGAATGGCTGAAAAATTGCAATATTTACCTGGAGCTAACCCTGCAGATAGCACTACTGGGTGAACTGAAAAGTCATAGTCAATCTATCAATAATATTTTAATACTTTTAGCAAAAATGTTTATTTTCAATTGAAGAAACAATGAGAATGGAAATGTTCAGAACTTTTGTGAAACATCACAGCACAGTTGAAAAATATATGGCAAATAGAAATCCAATTTGGATGGTGTTGAAATGGATGGGAGGGTTTGAATGGAGCTGAAGGTTGAGACGAATAACCACAAGATTTTAAAATGATAAACGTGGATTAAACTTGGATTAGCTAACACAATGTGCCATTAGAACAGAAGTAATGGTTGCTGACAATGGGCCTCTGTGCGCCTATGTAGATATTCCATTAAAAATCTGCTGTTTTCAGCTACAATAGTAATATACAACATTAACAATGTTTACACTATGTTTTTGATCAATTTTATGTTATTTTAATTAGCCAAAAAATTGCTCTTTCAGTAACATGGACATTTCTAAGTGACCCCAAACTTTTGAACGGTAGTGTGTGTGTGTGTGTCTATACAGTGCCGTGCGAAAGTATTCGGCCCCCTTGAACTTTGCGACCTTTTGCCACATTTCAGGCTTCAAACATAAAGATATAAAACTATCAACAAGTGGGACAACATTTATTGGATATTTCAAACTTTTTTAACAAATCAAAAACTGAAAAATTGGCGTGCAAAATTATCCAGCCACTTTACTTTCAGTGCAGCAAACTCTCTCCAGAAGTTCAGTGAGGATCTCTGAATGATCCAATGTTGACCTAAATGACTAATGATGATAAATACAATCCACCTGTGTGTAATCAAGTCTCCGTATAAATGCACCTGCACTGTGATAGTCTCAGAGGTCCGTTAAAAGTGCAGAGAGCATCATGAAGAACAAGGAACACACCAGGCAGGTCCGAGATACTGTTGTGAAGACGTTTAAAGCCGGATTTGGATACAAAAAGATTTCCCAAGCTTTGTCTTCCAACAAGACAATGATATATATCCAAAACATAAAGCAAAATCTACAATGGAATGGTTCAAAAATAAACATATCCAGGTGTTAGAATGGCCAAGTCAAAGTCCAGACCTGAATCCAATCGAGAATCTGTGGAAAGAACTGAAAACTGTTGTTCACAAATGCTCTCCATCCAACCTCACTGAGCTCGAGCTGTTTTGCAAGGAGGAATGGCAAAAAATGTCAGTCTCTCGATGAGCAAAATTGATAGAGACATACCCCAAGTGATTTACAGCTATAATCGCAGCAACAGTTGGCCGGTGTGTTTACGGACATATTCAATCAATCCCTATACCAGTCTGCTGTTCCCACATGCTTCAAGAGGGCCACCATTGTTCCTGTTCCCAAGAAAGCTAAGGTAACTGAGCTAAACGACTACCGCCCCGTAGCACTTCCGTCATCATGAAGTGCTTTGAGAGACTAGTCAAGGACCATATCACCTCCACCCTACCTGACACCCTAGACCCACTCCAATTTGCTTACCGCCCAAATAGGTCCACAGACGATGCAATCTCAACCACACTGCACACTGCCCTAACCCATCTGGACAAGAGGAATACCTATGTCAGAATGCTGTTCATCGACTACAGCTCGGCATTTAACACCATAGTACCCTCCAAGCTCGTCATCAAGCTACTCCCTGTTCACCCACGACTGCGTGGCCACGCACGCCTCCAACTCAATCATAAAGTTGCGGCAGGGTAGCCTAGTGGTTAGAGCGTTGGACTAGTAACCGGAAGGTTGCGTGTTCAAACACCCGAGCTGACAAGGTACAAATCTGTCGTTCTGCCCCTGAACAGGCAGTTAACCCACTGTTCCCAGGCCGTCATTGAAAATAAGAATGTGTTCTTAACTGACTTGCCTGGTTAAATAAAGGTCAAATTAAAAAAAAATTAAAGTTTGCGGACGACACAACAGTGGTAGGCTTGATTACCAACAACGACGAGACGGCCTACAGGGAGGAGGTGAGGGCCCTCGGAGTGTGGTGTCAGGAAAATAACCTCACACTCAACGTCAACAAAACTAAGGAGATGATTGTGGACTTCAGGAAACAGCAGAGGGAACACCCCCCTATCCACATCGATGGAACAGTAGTGGAGAGGGTAGCAAGTTTTAAGTTCCTCGGCATACACATCACAGACAAACTGAATTGGTCCACTCACACAGACAGCGTCGTGAAGAAGGTGCAGCAGCGCCTCTTCAACCTCAGGAGGCTGAAGAAATTCGGCTTGTCACCAAAAGCACTCACAAACTTCTACATATGCACAATCGAGAGCATCCTGGCGGGCTGTATCACCGCCTGGTACGGCAACTGCTCCGCCCTCAACTGTAAGGCTCTCCAGAGGGTAGTGAGGTCTGCACCACGCATCACCGGGGGCAAACTACCTGCCCTCCAGGACACCTACACCACCCGATGTTACAGGAAGGCCATGAAGATCATCAAGGACATCAACCACCCGAGCCACTGCCTGTTCACCCCGCTATCATCCAGAAGGCGAGGTCAGTACAGGTGCATCAAAGCTGGGACCGAGAGACTGAAAAACAGCTTCTATCTCAAGGCCATCAGACTGTTAAACAGCCACCACTAACATTGAGTGGCTGCTGCCAACACACTGACACTGACTCAACTCCAGCCACTTTATTAATGGGAATTGATGGGAAATGGTGTAAATATATCACTAGCCATTTTAAACAATGCTACCTTATATAATGTTACTTACCCTACATTATTCATCTCATATGCATACGTATATACTGTACTCTATATCATCGACTGCATCCTTATGTAATACATGTATCACTAGCCACTGTAACTATGCCACTTTGTTTACATACTCATCTCATATGTATATACTGTACTCGATACCATCTACTGTATCTTGCCTATGCTGCTCTGTACCATCACTCATTCATATATCCTTATGTACATATTCTTTATCCCCTTACACTGTGTATAAGACAGTAGTTTTGGAATTGTTAGTTAGATTACTTGTTGGTTATTACTGCATTGTCGGAACTAGAAGCACAAGCATTTCGCTACACTTGCATTAACATCTGCTAACCATGTGTATGTGACAAATAACATTTGATTTGATTTGAAAAGGTGGCGCTACAAAGTATTAACTTAAGGGGGCTGAATAATTTTCCACGCCCAATTTTTCAGTTTTTGATTTGTTAAAGTTTGAGTGTGTCCCACTTGTTGTTGATTCTTCACAAAAAAATACAGTTTTATATCTTTGTTTGAAGCCTGAAATGTGGCAAAAGGACGCAAAGTTCAAGGGGGCCGAATACTTTCGGAAGGCACTGTATATAGATTGAAGATTACGCAAGAATAATGTTTAAAAAAAAATATATATATATATATACACAGTTGAATTCGGAAGTTTACATACACCTTAGCCAAATACATTTAAACTTAGTTTTCACAATTCCCGACATTTAATCCTCATAAAAATTCCCTGTCCTAGGTCAGTAGGGATCACCACTTCATTTTAAGAATGTGAAATGTCAGAATAATAGTAGAGAATGATTTATTTGAGCTTTTATCTCTTTCATCACATTCCCAGTCGGTCAAAAGTTTACATACACTCAATTAGTATTTGGTAGCATTGCCTTTACTTTGTTTAACTTGGGTCAAACATTTTGTGTAGCCCTCCACAAGCTTCCCACAATAAGTTGGGTGAATTTTGTTTTCTCATTTTGTCTGTCATAGATGAAGTGTACCTATGATGAAAATTACGGGCCTCTCATCTTTTTAAGTGGGAGAACTTGCACAATTGGTGGCTGACTAAATACTTTTTTGCCCCACTGTATATGTGTGTGTGTGTGTATAATGTGTATATGTGTGTGTGTGTATAATGTGTATATGTGTGTGTGTGTATATATATATATATATATATATATCATACATGTATATGTGTGTGTGTGTGTGTATATATGTATGTAAAAGATTATTCCTGGGTCATTTTCAGTCAGTTATGGCATTATTATATCAAAGGCGTTGTTAAGCAACGCGCTTGGCAAGCCGGATATTACTTTTTAATTTATTTGGACCGGCTGATCTCATCCATCATTTTACCGCTGTGACAACCTTTATAAAAATAGTTACATGCATATGTAAAACACAGTCAATGTAATACAGGATTATTTTATCCTTTGCCAAAAACGTTGCTTCTCTTGTCTTTTTTGACTCCATCCGATTTGTTAGCATTTCTACATGGCTTTCATTAGATATTCAGAGTCCTATGGTCCCTTGAGACCCCTTTGATGGGAGGTGGCCTCTAAAGTCAATTTCTCTCTGTGTGCACTTATACGCTTTGACAAATTACTATCACAGTAACCTTTACGTCTGTTCACTGACCTTCTCCCAGCATGGAAACGTGTTTATTTCAGCGTAGCAACTGTAAACAAGAATTTCATTGAATACCCTTCAGAGAGACAGGTTCATCAACATGCCTTGAACGTTTACAGTAAATCAAATCATCACAGGAATGTTGGCCCATGTTGACTCTAATGGTTCCTACAGTTGTGACAAGCTGGCTGGATGTCTTTTGGGTGGTGGACCATTCTTGATACACACGTGAACCTTGATCGTGAAAAACCCAGCAGCAAACTTGTGCGTCTGGCAACTTCTACCATACTTCGTCCAAAAGCACTTAAATATTTTGTCTTGCTGAATGTCAGACAGTTGATGTATCAATTTTCTCAAACTTTTCTCCTCCCCTTCATCTCCACTGATTTTAAGTGGATGTATCAAGTGACGTCAATAAGGGATCGATCATCCCTTTCACTTGGATTCTCCTGGTCAGTCTGTCATGAAAAGAGCAGTTCATGTTTTGAACACTCAGTGTATATCACTAGTGTGATCTGCTATCGATGTTGCGATCCTGAAATATAGGGATGCCATAGCTGCTAGGAATAGCCTCTCAAGGAAAATGTATCTTAGTGCATGTATGAATAATAAAGTGAATGCCTGTATGCATGTGTTAAATGTATGTGCTTAGGTGTGCTCAATGTGGTTACTGTGTGTGTGGGTGCTTCAAAGGTCCAATGCAGAGATCTTTATCTCAATATCAAATCATTTCTGTTTCACAATTAAGTTTTGATTGAAAATAGTCAAATCGTGAAAAAATGCTTTTAAGCCATTATTTTTTATTTCACATTTATTTAACCAGGTAGGCCAGTTGAGAACAAGTTCTCATTTACAGCTGCGACAACACAGAGTTACACATGGGATATACAAACGTACAGTCAATAACACAATAGAAAATCTGTGTACAGTGTATGCAAATGAATTAAAGAGGTAGGGCAATTAATTGGCCATAGTGGCGAAGTAATTACGATTTAGCAATTAACACTGGAGCGATAGATGTGCAGATGAGGATGTGTAAGTATAAATATTGGTGTGCAAAAGAGCAGAAAAAACAAAAACAAATATGGGGATGAGGTAGGTATTTGGTTGGATGGGCTGTGTACAGCTGCAGCGATTGGTAAGTTGCTCTGACAGCCGATGCTTGAAGTTAGTGAGGAAAATACAAGACTCCAACTTCAGTGATTTTTGCGATTCGTTCCAGTCATTGGCAGCAGAGAACTGGAAGGAAAGGCGGCCTAAGCAGGTGTTGGCTTTGGGGATGACCAGTGAAATATACCTGCTGGAGCGCATGCTACGGGTGGATGGTGATATGGTGATCTGAGATAAGGCGGAGCTTTACCTAGCAGAGACTTATAGATGATCTGGAGGAAGTGGGTTTGGCGATGAATATGTAGCGATGACCAGCCAACGAGTGCATACAGGTCGCAATGATAGGTAGTATATGGGGCTTTGGTGACAAATCGAATGGCACTGTGATAGACTGCGTCCAATTTGCTGAGTTGAGTAATAGCAATTTCTCAAGCAAGAATTTTGCTAGGACTGTCCGGGAGTAAGTCTGGTGATGTTACCAGGCTGGCCAAAACTCCATCCCACCAAAACAGGCTGAAATGTCAGGTCTTTTCAAACAGCTCTTACACTAAAAGAGCATTATCAGTTTTCACAATTTTCACAGTATTATTTCAACCTCAAAGTGTGGAAATATATACACTGCTCAAAAAAATAAAGGGAACACTTAAACAACACAATGTAACTCCAAGTCAATCACACTTCTGTGAAATCAAACTGTCCACTTAGGAAGCAACACTGATTGACAATAAATTTCACATGCTGTTGTGCAAATGGAATAGACAACAGGTGGAAATTATAGGCAATTAGCAAGACACCCCCAATAAAGGAGTGGTTCTGCAGGTGGTGACCACAGACCACTTCTCAGTTTATATGCTTCCTGGCTGATGTTTTGGTCACTTTTGAATTCTGGCGGTGCTATCACTCTAGTGGTAGCATGAGACGGAGTCTTCAACCCACACAAGTGGCTCAGGTAGTGAAGCTCATCCAGGATGACACATCAATGCGAGCTGTGGCAGGAAGGTTTGCTGTGTCTGTCAGCGTAGTGTCCAGAGCATGGAGGCGCTACCAGGAGACAGGCCAGTACATCAGGAGACGTGGAGGAGGCCGTAGGAGGGCAACAACCCAAGCAGGACCGCTCCCTCCGCCTTTATGCAAGGAGGAACACTGCCAGAGCACTGCCAGAGCCCTGCAAAATGACCTCCAGTAGGCCACAAATGTGCATGTGTCTGCTCAAACGGTCAGAAACAGACTCCATGAGGGTGGTATGAGGGCCCGAAGTCCACAGGTGGGGGTTGTGCTTACAGCCCAACACCGTGCAGGACATTTGGCATTTGCCAGAGAACACCAAGAATGGCAAATTCGCCACTGGCGCCCTGTGCTCTTCACAGATGAAAGCAGGTTCACACTGAGCACATGTGACAGACCTGACAGTCTGGAGACGCCGTGGAGAACGTTCTGCTGCCTACAACATCCTCCAGCATGACCGGTTTGGCGGTGGGTCAGTCAGTCATGGTGTGGGGTGGCATTTCTTTGGGGGCCGCACAGCCCTCCATGTGCCCGCCAGAGGTAGCCTGACTGCCATTAGGTAACGAGATGAGATCCTCAGACCCCTTGTGAGACCATATGCTAGTGCGGTTGGCCCTGGGTTCCACCTAATGCAACACAATGCTAGACCTCATGTGGCTGGAGTGTGTCAGCAGTTTCTGCAAGAAGAAGGCATTGATGCTACGGACTGGCCCGCCCGTTCCCCAGACCTGAATCCAATTGAGCACATCATGTCTCGCTCCATCCACCAACGTCACATTGCACCACAGACTGTCCAGGAATTGGCGAATGCTTTAGTCCAGGTCTGGGAGGAGATCCCTCAGGAGACCATCCGCCACCTCATCAGGAGCATGCGCAGGTGTTGTAGGGAGGTCATACAGGCACGTGGAGGCCACACGCACTACTGAGCCACATTTGGACTTGTTTTAAGGACATTACATCAAAGTTGGATCAGCCTGTAGTGCGGTTTTCCACTTGAATTTAGAGTGTGACTCCAAATCTAGACCTCCATGGATTGGTAAATTTGATTTCCATTGATAATTTTTGTGTGATTTTGTTGTCAGCACATTCAACTATGTAAAGAAAAAAGTATTTAATAAGAATGTTTCATTCATTCAGATCTAGGATGTATTATTTTAGTGTTCCCTTTATTTTTTTGAGCAGTGTATAAAACACAGGGAAAACACGTTTTTGACTACACTGGACCTTCAAGGTTTCCTCATCCAGGGTTTAGAAGGCATTTGAGCAGCCAGCGAAATCACAGTATGCCTACATCTGGATAGTGTGTGTATGAAAGTGTGTACATTTAGGTTGTGTGTGTGTGTATGTGTGCTTGTGAATGAATACCTGGGGCGTTAAGATTCCGAACCGCTGTTCCCTTGCTCCCTCAAACTGAATGTACCCTATGAGAAATGTATTTATTTAACCGTTATTTTGTAGGGAGTCATACTGAGATCAAGGTCTCGTTTACCCTGAATTTCATAAGTTACAGAAAATACACACATCATTAAAAATCCAAAATGCAAGTACAACGAAAAACATGGTCATAAAAAGCAAACACATGAATCAATAATAAGGTCCTCAATCAGCTTTCTGAATTGCCCTAGAGGCACCAAAACATACAACTTTAGAAGATGTTGAAAATCATTCCACATAAGGTGCAAGAAAACTAAAAGCGAATTTACCAAACTCCGTAGAGGCTAATAAATATAATATAATAAAGAGAATGTTGAGTGATGGGAGCTGATCCCACAAGGCAGAGGGAGCTCAAACATCTACTGTTGGTCTGAGATGAACACCGGTTGATTGCAGAGAGAGAAAAATAGAGAGAGATGGGAAACCGTATAAAGAGAGGGGAGAGGAGAGGGATATCAACGGTCTCTAGCTAGAGCAAATGATTGCAGGACTGTAGTTGCAACACTAATTGCAATAGAAATAACGAGCCTTAATTGAGGTTTGTTTCTACTTGACACACACACACACACGAGGGATGGGTATACAGTACTTGCTAATTGAATGTAACGCCATTAGCAGTTTTAATTGCTTGTTTAATTATTCAGTTGTTGTACATTTGCTGGGGTGATATTATGGCAGATGAGAGTTATGACTACGCATTGTTTTGACTGGAGTGGAGATGACCGGGCAGACAGTAATTTTCTCTCCTAGCGAAATGGTACAAGGGCGACTTCAGAAGAGATTCAATGTATGCTCTCATGGTTCCTGGAATAAATGACGGGTGTCAGTACTGGGCTGGAATAAAGATTTGTACATACAGGGTTCCCCTGGAATAGATGAAGAATCACGAAATGACATGAATCTCTCTCCCAGGGCTCTACATCCCTTATGGTTGCACAAGGTTAATATAACGGCAGGATTCACCTCAATAGGGAAAAAAATCTGACTTTGCTATCTTGAGTCAACTGTCAATCTCTTCTAAAGGAGCAGGGCAAGAAATAGATTGACAAAAATGTTTGACATTTGTTACAGCAAGGGGATGGTGCGGTGATGGGTTTTCTCTACCCCAGGAAATCTCCCCATGTAGCATTAGAAACGGTGAGATCGTGGACACATTGGTAAAAAAGTAATCAGTTTCTCCTCTGGTGGGGGTTTGAGGAAGGAGGTCAGGGGGTTTCTTGGAGCTACAAACGGCACTCCTCTAGGTGAGTTTTTATCTCACAGAAATTGATTTAGTTTGGGAAGCACTATTTATTTGCCGTAGAAACTCAAGGGAAGAAACAAGGTTTAAATAGATGCACTGTCCCTGGGTCTTCGGAGATTACCTCAACACATTTGTTATTCTGATAGTTTGAGCAGCCTCTAGCTAGCTTAAGCTTCCCTGGACCAAAAGCTCAGCACAAGCTCCATAAATATTCTCCGCTGACCTATAATGCCCTCAAGATGTACTATACATATGAACAGATATTGTAACAGCAGTAGGCCCTGTATTGTTGACATGTAAAGCCACGGCCACAACTTTGTGAATACTGTGGATGCTAACAGGTCATGTGTCCTCAATTAAAAATAGTCCTACTTGGAGTAATATTGTTGGAACATGTTGTTATAAAAGTCTCAGTAGAATGGAAGTAATGGATGCAGAGCCCGTCATTTAATCGCTATCTGAATGATCTGATTTTGAAAAGGACTACAAATAACTACTAGTTAAATCCCACCCCTTGTGATATTTGAGAGACTTGATTTGATATGGCTGGGTGTATGTATCCCATTTAATTACCTTGTGGTTTAAAAGGATTGTGAGTTATCTGTTACAGGGAATATGTTATCTCTTGTGGGTTCCGTAACCACGTCTTTAACAATTCAATAATAATGAGCTGGAAGACCGGAATGAATTCAACCATTTACTCTATCTGAATGTGCTGAACTCAACACACACAACTCCCATGATGCTCTGCGGCACAACCCCAATACATAACATCTCTTCCCCCCATGATGCTCTGCGGCACAACCCCAATACATAACATCTCTTCCCCATTATGATCAACAGTAACTGTTCTACAAGTGCAAGTGTCTTTGTGTCCGCCTATCTCTCGTAGGGTCACGGCTGTCAACCTGACTCTCAATAACAATGTCTTTAGACTGTGGCGTTGACACAGGTGTAGGCATGTGAGTAGCTTGTGTCACAGTCTTGTCACACACTTGTGTGGTTGCGGCTGAGTCAGTGTCCTGAGAACGTGTCTGTGAGCCCCTAGGTGACGACTGCTGTGTCAGGGTGACACGCAGTAACATTTCTCGACCACTCACGACTGGTGGTTCTGTCAGGGTTGCTTTACTCAACAGTAACTGATCTGTGTGCCTTTTCCAGATGATGTCCTCTGCAGTCTAGACAGTATAGGACGCAGGACCAGTCTGAGCAATGACTGTAGCAGGAATCCACTTTGGTCCGTTGAGGTAGTTCCTAGTTAAGACAATTTCTCCAGGTTTGAAAGCTCTGTCCTTTGCTCTCAGTTCACGACATTTGACTTGGCTCGCCTGTAGACGTCACACTGTCTCCTTTGCATTCGGAGTTTGATTAGGTTGAATCTTGAGTGTTGCTCTCTTTTCATGGAAAGGGATGCAGGTGGTTGCATGAGGTGCGTTCTTGTAGGATAACAGGAAGCTGTTCAAGCGTTGGTAGTGTCCATTGACCCGAGATGCATTTGTACGAACCTCTCTGCCCACTCGTTCGATGGAAGACACGGTTCTGTCCTGATGTGCTGTATGCCATTCACCTGTAGGAACATGTCCATTTCTTGGGACACTAGCTTCGGTACGTTGTCGCTAATGAGTTGGAGTGATGATCCGAGCCGACTAAAAAAAGCTTCTTGATGGTCTTCTATGCAGTAGTCGACCACATGATGATAACCTCTGGTCGATTGCTATGAGCATCCACGACCATAAGAAACATCTACTACCACGCGAGGTGCAAGTTGAGGTATGTTGCTAACCTTCTGACATGCAGTTTTTTTGGGTTGTTTTTTTCTTAATGCTTCCATCCTATCCAGGCTTTTGATGTTTTTTTCTTAATGCGAACCATTCTTCAGTGACCTGTGTGTAGCTGTTGCAACACTGGTTTCCTCAGCGACGGCGGAATGATAACTTTCCTCCCCCACAGCAGACCACCAGACTGTACCGACAGCTCAGTTCTCCTGGAAAGGTTCCCGAGCATCTCCTGTGGCTTTACCTCACTTTAGATAACACCAGGTCGCTTCTGGTGTTTCTCCGCACTTGTGTTGAAGTGACTGGCATATTTTCCCTTTTCGTATGAAGTAGATGTCCACTTGGCATGAGTCAGGTTTAACCACAGGTAATGGTAACCTGGAAAGTCCATCCGTGATGCAGTAGGTGTGTGCTGACAACAACAAAGCCCACCTTTTGTATTTTGCTTGCATCAAGTGACAATCTCAGTATGTGGTCCAAAGATGATCGTCAGCGGACGATGATATGTATTTTTAAAATACTTTAAAAATATTTTTTTTTTGAAATTTAACTAGGCAAGTCAGTAAAGAACAAATTCTTATTTACAATGACAGTCTACGCCTGCCAAACCCGGATGACGCTGGGTCAATTGTGTGCTGCCCTATGGGACTCCCAATCACGACCGGATGTGGTACAGCCTGGATTCGACCCATGGACTGTAATGACGCCTCTTGCACCAAGATGCGGTGCCTTAGACAGCTGCGCCACTCGGGAGCCCCTTATGTAAGAAGGGTGAACTTCCTCCGAGTCCCATACAGACACCGGTTAACTTCTTGAGAGTAGGGGGCAGGATTTTCGTTTTTGGCAAAAAAAAACGTACCCATTTGAAACTGCCTATTTCTCAGGCCCAGAAACTAGAATATGCATATAATTGTCAGATTAGGTTAGAAAACACTCCTAAAGTTTCTAAAACTGTCAAAATATTGTCTGTGAGTTTAACAGAACTGATATTGCAGGTGAAAACCTGAGGAAAATCAAACCAGGAAGTGCTGTTTTTCCTGAAAGCTCTCTGTTCCATTGGATGCCTTGCCTCCATCTAAAGGGATATCAACCAGATTACTTTTCCTATGGCTTCCTCAAGGTGTCAAGTCTTTAGACATTGTTTCAGGCTTTTATTTTGAAAAATGAGCGAGAAATATATAGCTGGGTGTTCGCAGAGTTTTGCTTGTGCAACAGAGTGGGGCAGCCATTGTCTCTCCCTCTCCTATTGAAAAAGCGACAGTCCCGGTTGATATATTATCGATAATATATATATAAACAACCTGAGGAGTGATTATAAACAACGTTTGACATGTTTCTGTGGACATTACGGATACTATTTGGAATTTGTCTGCGATGTCGTGACTGCTCGAGCCTGTGTATTTCTGAATATAACGTGCCCAAAAAATTGAGGTATTTTGGATATAAAAATAATATTTTTGGAACAAAAGGAACATTTATTGTGTAACTGGGAGTCTCGTGAGTGCAAACATCTGAAGATCAAAGGTAAGCGATTTAATCTATTGCTTTTCTGACTTTCGTGACCAATCTACTTGGCTGCTAGTGTTTGTAATATTTTGTCTATCTGCGTAGTTATTTTATGCTTTGTTCAATCCCCTCAATGCGAAAGCGATCGGCTTCCCTTCACCAGAAGGCAGGATATGGGACATGACTGCCTGTGGCATCGATGATGTGTCCAGGGTATCCAACTGATTACTGGAGGAATGCACATTTGTCCTAACAAACACGCAGTCCATAGTCCTTCAATCTCTATAAGGTCCTCTTCGTCTTTTCCAGTAATGAGGATGTCATCTAGGTAGTATTGTACTCCTGGCAATCCTCTCACGATCTGGCCCATCGCTCTCTGGAACGTCGCTGGTGCATTCCAAATTGTAGACCACAGTACCTGAAGAACTCCTTGTGTGTCACGACAGTTGTTACGCACGCCTCTATGAAGAGGGAACGCAACACCCTGCTACAACTAAACTCTCCGTGAAGTGAAAAAGGTATGGACTGTAGGTGCGAGTAAGGATGACAACAGACAGAATGTGGTACCGTTTACAAGGACTTTATTCCTTTACACGGTAATATGGGGAAAAGGGGCTGGACGGAACCAAAGCAAAGAAAGTAAATCTCAAAGCCCCCCCTCCCTCTCCTATCTTACCTGCCTACCCACTACTTACCTAATTTAGCACCACCTGGTGCCCTAACCAAAATACAGGGGGTGGTCCGCCCAGGTCTTACCTAGTGTGCCTATACAGCGAATATGCTACGGGTATATGTATGCCCGCGGGCCTCTTGCGTAAGCACTCCCTAGGTGCCTTCCCCTTCCCCCCTGGGAACAAATGAAACAAAATATTAAACAATTTCACAAACAAACTAAGAAACAAACAAAGGACATCAAATAAGCTCTATCTGAGCAACAAACTCACAAAACATACCAACTCTCAGCAATGAACTCCCAGCAAAATCTCTAGCAAAAACTCTAGCAAAATCTCTTTCCTACAAAATTCTCCAGCAAATCTACCTCCAGCAAAATTTCTCTAGCAAATCTACCTCCAACAAAAATTCTCTTTCCTGAACAGAACACTGGCATTTATATATCTTCAGATGGAATGGGTAATTGGAGACAGCTGTCTTGACGAGGGGGCGGGGTCAGCTCTCCAATTAGCCATGGAGTCGACCAATCAGCTGCTTGAGGGATTTCAGGAAGCCATTTTCCTGAAATAAACACATGCAAATCTACAAACTACAACACATAAACTGGGGAACGTAACAACAGTCAGCACCTCCTTTGACTTTTTATCCACATACATCTGCAAATAGGCTTGGCAGGCTTGACCTCCAGGTAAGCCCGTGAAAAGGTAGTCGAATGTGTGGTAGTGGATTCTGCTCAGCGGACAATACATAAATATGACTTTAAAGTCTCCACATATCCTGATTCCACCATCCTACTAAAGGACTGGTACGCTGTTAGGCTCCAGTACCTTGTTCTTGATTAAGCATCCAAGTAAGCCTTGATATTGTCTTCACTGACATTTTCAACCTTCTCCCTGACACAGTCTATAATACCTACATGTTTCAAGCAGACCACCATAGTCGCTGCGCCCAAGAACGCCAAAGTAACCTGTCTGTAGCACAAATCTGTAGCCATGAAATGCTTTGAAAGGCTGGTCATGGCTTAAATCAACACCATCATCCCAGACAACCTGGGCCCACTTCAATTCGCATACTGCCTCAACAGATCCACAGATGACGCAATCTCTATTCCACGCCACACTACTCTTTCCCATATGGACAAAAGGAACACCTACGTGAGAATGCTGTTCATTGACCACAGCTCAGCGTTCAACACCATAGTGCCCTCCAAGCTCATCACTAAGCTAAGGACCCTGGGATTTAACACCTTCCTCTGCAACTGGATCCTGGACTTCCTGATGGGCCCCTCATGGGTGCGTGCTTAGTCCCTTCCTGTTCTCCCTGTTCACCCACAACTGCGTGATCATGCACAACTCCAACACCATCCTTATGTTTGTAGACGACACAACAGGGGTAGGCCTGATCACCGAAGACAATGAGACAACCTACAAGGAGGTCAGAGACCTGGCAGTGTGGTGTCAGGACAACAACCTCTCCCTCAACGTCAGCAAGACAAAGGAGCTGTTTGTGGACTACAGGAAACAGGGCGTATGGCCCAGTACATCACTGAATGGCTCCCTGCCATTCATACCAGGCGGTGTTGGAGGAAGGCCCTAAAAATTGTCAAGGCCAGCCACCCAAGTCATAGACTGTTCTCTCTGCTACCACAAGGCAAGATGTACAGATGCATCATGTCTGGAACCAACAGGAGCCCGAACAGCTTCTACAGCTAAGCCATAAGACTTGGTACCGGTAACCTGTGTATATAGCTAAGTTATTGTTACTCATTGTGTATTTATTCCTCGTGTTATTATTATTTTTTAATTTCAATAACAAAAAAAGAATCTGTATTGTTAGGAAGAGCCCGTAAGTAAGCATTTCGCTGTTGGTTTACACCTGTTGTTCACGAAGCAGGTACATTTTAAAAAAAAAAATCAATTTGACTACTCTCTAAGTCAATAGCTCGTAGCTATAGTTTGTAGCCCACATTACTAGTCTGCCTCTAATGGTGTCATTTAGAACATCATTCTCTAATATGCTCTAATAGTTTCTTAAAAGCTGTAATACACTATGTAACTTTTTGGGACCTGACACAATTGTCATTCTTGTTGAAAACAAGTCTAAGAAGTGGTAGATCTGTTCTATGTGCGCTATTTCTATTATTCCCATTTTGAAGTTTAGTTTTTGCGTCTCTTACTTTCAGTTTTGTACACCAAAAGTAAAGCTGAAAATACAATATTTTTGGTTATGGAAAATACATTTCACTGTGGTTTAGATGGTACAATGATTCTAGCTTGTTTTGTCACAAAAACTTAAATTAGGCGAACTATTAGTATTTTAGCAACCAGGAAATGGCAGAGCAGCAGCAAACATTTTCACTGATTCTCCTTCCTGATTTCATCTGTGTTTACCTAAACCTTTCAGCAATAACACGTCACCTGCAAAAACAAAATAGTCAAACTGTTAAGAATATGAGCTCCACTGCTCTATAATTTCATCAAACTGTCCAATGTATCCAATACCTCCAGACCTATTCCGTTTCTTAAAAGGCGCCATGTTGTCATTTACTTCAATATTGTCCTCAACTACGGCAACGTTCTGTTCTGCCACGGCAATAATTTCCTCGGTCACGTGATTTTCATTCACTTCACTCACTGACGTTTCATCCTCAAGTTCGCCCATTTAGCAGTTTTTTTATTCCAAAGTTCGTTTTCACAGTTGAATAAATGTAATTTCCTTTACTCACTGTATATTACTCCTTTTAATCATATTTTTCCTCAGACCTCTGTCTCGAGTCATTTTCTGACATCCATGACAATGCTAACTCTTTCTTAGCTAGCTAGCTCGACTATTCACTTGCCTCTGCTAGCAATTCACTGTGTTAAACTTAATCGAGACTGTACCACAGAAAATAACAGTTTTAAACTTGTAAAACCAAACTTCTTCCGGATAGAATAGTTCCTGTGTGTGCAGACTTAACAAAAGATTGACTGTGTCTCGTGCGTTTCATAACCACATCTTCAAATTAATTCAACAACTCCCATAATGCTCTGTGACACAACCCCAACACACAACAGATTATTTTGTTTATATTGTTTTGATTGGAGCATCACTGATGTGGTCCATGCCTCAAACAGACATTTACCGACCAACTTTTCTACCTATTTCCCGTTTTGGGTTCTATCCTGCCATGAGAAACTGGCAGAAGGCTGCACAAAACTTCTGATCTGTTCATCCAACCCTCAGGCACCGGAGATCTGTATCGTCCTCCTCTGTAATGAGACGGCATCCACATTCTCACTAGAGATAAAGAGTTGCCGGCAAGAAAAAGCCACTTCGAATATAGGTTTTCCATTGCACTCATCTATCATGTATACTGAGTTTGGAGTTTTTTTTCTCCCCAGCCTCAGCCAAATGAATCCCCTTTGGGCCTGGTACTATAGCTTTGTTTTGTTTAAATGAGTAACAATCCAGGTCAGTGGCCTAATTTCCAAACCGAAGTGTGTATTATCAGGGGCTCCCATGTGGAGATGGGATCAGGCCCCAGGAGGGAGCCACAGCCGGTGGCTCAGTTGATTTGCTCCAGTTAAAGCTATATCACTATTAGCCCACACACTGAACATGGCTCACAGGCTATTTTTAAGTGTTTGAAAGTGAAATTAATATATCTTGAAAGTGAAATTACTATATCTTGGCATGTGTTGCCTGGTCCGTGTAAGTTTGTGTTGACATGTGGATAGTTTGTGTGCTTGAAGGTTTTGACATTCTGGTTTAGAGGACAGATGTCATTGGAACATTTGAGCAGCCAGCGAAATCCTAGTGTCCCTGAATGTTACATCTGGACTGCATTACATCAATGAGAAGGAGACTGACCGTCCATTCTCCACATCCATTCCTGGTTTATTACATAAAAGAGGACAGCACACAGAGAATAACAAAACAGGTTTCTGCTGCCTTGAACATAAAGTGCTTTTCTAAAAGGCCATATTCTAGGGACATGAACATACTGTATAAAGGAAGTTGATTAAAGAGACAACAAGATTGAATGTATTTTCAATGCTATTAGCTACATATCGTAATTTGATCACCATGTTGCAGGAAAATGCAAAACATGTAGTGTATTTAAGATTTAAAAATACTTCTAAAATGTGTAATTTCCACTTTTACAATTTTAGACAAAATGTATCAACCCCTCCACATGTCCACTAATTATAATCCATATAATAATTCACATTTCCTGTTGCTGCAGGATTATTTTCCAGCAGTAACAAACTGGCTCAAATGAAGATCCTATCTGTTAGGTTCCTTATGGGTCATTAAAAGCTAACACAGATCGGTAAGCTCTCTTGCAGTCAATAACAGAACCATATCTTCTTCAGGTGAGCAAGCATGCCTGGCCCCATTAGAGAACCCAACTCACTGTGTATGCCATTGAGATAATGTAGGACCACATCTGACCCAATCCAACACTTCTCTAACCTTGCTACATACAGACTGAAAGGCTGGTCTAATGTATTTTTAGTAACATAGCTATATATATTTTGGTCGTGGAAAATATGTAGACCTAGCATATGTATTAGAGAGGCATATGAGGTTACAATGAGGGTTTTACACTAAACAACCAGCGTAGTACTGTTCTAGGTGCATAGATGAATAGCTGTATTATATAATGCATCTATCCATGCAATGGGGTCATTCAACAGTATTAATTTATGCATATCCCTGACCTGTTATTTATTTTTCTAATCTGTGAGGTTAATATGGTCTCTAGATTGTGACCCACGTGTTAGTCGGCTTGACAGAATATTGTTTGATGGTACAATATGTCCGTGTCGGCTAGCTCTCCTTATAATTCATTGAGTGGACTATCTAAGTTAAAGGGGCAATCTGCAGTTGCTACATCCATTTTGGGATTTATGAATGAATTATATGTACCCATTGATTCATTTAAGAATATAATTTAGAAATACCTCATGAGTTTGTGTATCAGTTCAACTGTCTTACCCCATCAGAACCCAAATTATAAGCTTGTTTTACTCCAGTGTTTGTAAACAAAGTAAATGTAAACCAACACTATATAGCCTCAAAACATGGTTAAAACTATAATTTTTATCATGGATGGTCATTCCTTGCATCCATAGCACCGTCTATGAATTTGAGAGTGGTTGTATTTCTCCAATCCCAACCCTCACCTTTTGAGTGAAACGGGCAGGAGTACGCATTCTTATGGTTTCAACTGCTGTTTGCCGCTTTAAATCAATAAAATGAAGCTGAACCTCCTCCACTCATTTAGTTGCAATATCAGTGTAATTTTTGAATTGAGAAAAAGAGCGATTAATTCAGTAAATGAGTATCTAATACCTTAAAGCGGCTATTTGCAGTTCAAACAATAACAAAGCGGAAACCTCACTGCTCTTTAACACTGTTTTGGTTAACAGCTGATGGATGGGGCCAGAGGACTGACCATCCATGATATCAAAATAATAGCTTTGAGGCTTAACAATTGTGTTACAAGCAAAGGAGTAAAACATTCTTATATTTTGGGTTCTGGTGGGGTATGAGAGTTGAAATAAGCTCATGAGGCATTTACAAGTTATATTCTTCAAGAATCAGTCTATATATAATTCATTCAAAAGTAAAAAAAAAAAAAAAAAAAAAATGGATGTAGCAATCTGGGATCTGGAAGTCGTTTCAATGGTCATTTTAAATTCTTGATGTAGACATACACCAATTGATTCTTGAGTTCAGCTGAGTTCATGAGCTTAGTTTAACAGTCTTTAACAGTTTGCTGAAAAACACATCCCAGATTGTAGCTTTAAAGATAGCTGAGTAAACCTCTCCTCATCTATAAAATAGGAGCCATGTGGGAGTCTTTTTAATTAGTGCTGTGAATTACCAGGCTGCACAGCAGAGATGAGTAATCTAACTGCATAGGCCATCAAATCACCAACGAGGCCTAATGAGCGTACTACATGTTAAACATAATTGAGCTTTGCCTTTTCATTTTTTTCCCAGCCATCCGCCACCGTTGCAAGAACAAAAGTACACAGCTCAGTAGTGATTTAGTTTTTTAACTACTTTACTTTGCTGCACAGAGCAAAGATCTTGCCCACACTACACTCTGGTGACTGTGTCTGGGTGAGAGACGAAACAAAAAGGAATTGTGCAACAAATGACACACAAGCCACGCTCTTACCTTGTGCACTTACAGGGGTGCATAGTTAGGAGAAACCGAAGACACTGACTCAACACGATGAGACCATGCCTGAGCCTCATTTTGTCCCTGTTTTCCCAAGGGAGGCTTTACTGCCATCAGCCCCAAGGCGGCACCCAGTAAGTCAGAAAACCCACCCCCTTCACTTACAGGACTTTGACATGTTCAAATCCAACACTGGGATGTATTATGGGGCAGAATAATCCCGACACCTTCAGTGCAAGGCACAAGTAGTCTACCCTGTCCTTGGTAGGCTAGTTATCAGCCTTCAGTTCCTTTGAACAAAAGAAAAAGGAAGTTGCATACTGTTGTTCATTGGTTACTACTGTAATTCAAAATAGGTTATTGTGTTTGTTCTGCATTCACTAAAGAAAGGGAGTTGTGCTATTAGCTCATGTGCATATATGCAAAGGTAATGTGTTACTGCCCCGCAAAGGGGGCAACAATGTTCTGTAATACTATATTTACTACATAGGAGATTAAACTGGTCCCGTGTTCAACCCGACATGCCGTATCTGCTTTCCTTCTATCTCAACAGCTTGGACTGAAGAGGAACTTATAGAAAGACAATAGGCCTGAAAATGAAGTTATCCATCTTTTTGAATACCATGTTACAATAGTATTTTGCTTGATTATTCTGAGCTTAAAAGCAAAGTGCGACTGATTTTTCTTACTCATGTCTTTCATTTCCTTTACCTGTTCAATCATTCCCCGTTTGTATAATTTTCTCTGTGGATTACTTCTTTAGTTTTGGGAGCATTATTTAACTTCTGACCTGGACTTCACTGTTAGTCGACACCTGTGGTTTACGAAGCATGTGACAACATTTGATTTGGACATGGACTGGTCAAAGGCCAATTTCTGAGCAATATCTTCTGTGTCGTTATTGTATAGTCTGGAGCTTATAGGAACTGATAGAAATGTCTTGTGTGTAGAATCCTCTGTAGACTTTCACACCTTTCAAATATGTTTATATTTTCAACAGGTAACATTTTCAGATCTATATCATATTTATACCTTTTAAATATTGTACTTTCATGAACAAGTCCCTGCTGTTGTCCATCACTGTTGCTCACCCTACACTATCAGTTCAAACATACAGTTGAAGTCAGAGGTTTACATACACTTTAGCCAAATACTTTTAAACTCAGTTTTTCACAATTCCTGACAATTAATCAGAGTAAAAATTCCCTGTCTTAGTTCAGTTAGGATCACCACTTTATTTTAAGAATCTGAAATGTCAGAATAATAGTAGAGAATAATTTATTTAAGCTTTTATTTCTTTCATCACATCACATTCCCAGTGGGTCAGAAGTTTACATACACTCAATTAGTATTTGGTAGCATTGCATTTAAATTGTCAAACGTTTTGAGTAGCCTTCCACAAGCTTCCCACAATAAATTGAGGAAATTTTGGCCCATTCCTCCTGACAGAGCTGGTGTAACTGAGTCAGGTTTGTAAGGCCTCCTTGCTCGCACAAGTTTTTTCACATTCTTCCCATACATTTTCTATGGGATTGTGGTCAGGGCATTGTGATGGCCACTCCAATACCTTGACTTTGTTGTCCTTAAGCCACTTTGCCACAACTTTGGAAGTATGCTTGTGGTCATTGTCCATTTGGAAGACTCATTTTCGACTAAGATTTAACTTCCTGACTGATGTCTTGAGCTGTTGCTTTCATGTATCCACATAATTGTCCTACCTCATGGTGCCATGTATTTTGTTAAGTGCACCAGTCCCTCCTGCAGCAAAGCACCCCCACAACATGATTCTACCACCCCCGTGCTTCACGGCTTGCAAGCCTCCCCCGTTTTTCCTCCAAACATAACGATGGTCATTATGACCAAACAGTTGTATTTTTGTTTCACCAGACCAGGGGACATTTCTCCGTAGGCTGTTTTTTTATGGCGTTTTGGAGCAGTGGCTTCTTCCTTGCTGAGCATCCTTTCAGGTTATGCCGATATAGGACTTGTTTTATTGTGGATATAGATACTTTTGTACCTGTTTCCTCCAGCATCTTCACAAGGTCCTTTGCTGTTGTTCTGGGATTGATTTGCACTTTTCACACCAAAGTATGTTCATCTCTAGGAGACAGAACGCGTCTCCTTCCTGAGCGGTATGATGGCTGCGTGGTCCCATGGTGTTTATACTTGCGTACTATTGTTTGTACACATAAACGGGGCATCTTAAATTGGAATTGTGATAAATTAAATTATAAGTGAAATATTCTGTCTGTTAACAATTGTTGGAAAAAATTACTTGTGTCATGCACAAAGTAGATGCCCTAACCGACTTGCCAAAACTATAGTTTGTTTACAAGAAAAAAACCTACCAGAGTATTTACAAACAGCACAGGAATGAAATCATCCATGTATTGATCACATCTTTACTAATGCTGCAGAAATCTGCTCTAAAGCAGTATCCACATTCATCTGATGTAGTGATCATGCAAATGCTGGGCCTATAGTGTATAAGAGGTCATATAATAGGTTTTGTAGTGATTCCTATGTTAAAGATGTAAAGAATATTTGCTGGTCTGTGGTGTGTAATGAGGAGCAACCAGATGCTGTACTTGACACATTTATGAAATTGCTTATTCCAGTTACTAATAAGCATGCACCCATTAAGAACATTACTGTAAAAACTATTAAATACCAGTGGATTGATTGTAAATGTGTATGGTTGAGAGGGATGAGGCAAAATGAATGGTAGATAAGTGTGACTGCACAGCCAATGGGCAAACATAGTGTAAATTAAGAAACCATGTAACTAAATTGAACTTAAAGAAGAAACTGTACTATGAAACAAAGATAAATTATAGTAAACATCTTTGGAGCACCTTAAATTAAGTTTTGGTCAAAAAGGCATGGTTCCACCAGTCATTGAATCAGATGGCTCATTCATCACAAAATCCACTGATGTTGCCAACTTCTGTAATTTTTTAATTGGCAAGGTTCGCAAACTTGGGCATGACATGCCAACAACAAATTCTGAGCCTCCACGCATAACTAACCAAATAATGAAAGACAAGCATTGTCATTTTGAATTCCGTAAAGTAAGTGTGGAGGTGAACAAATTATTGTTTTCTATCAACACTGACAAGCCACCTGTGTCTGACAACTCGGATGGAAAATGACTGACGATGATAGCGGACGATATTGCAACTCCTATTTTCCATCTCTTCTAAGCCTACAGGAAAGTGTGTGCCCTCAGGCCTGGAGGGATGCAAAAGTAATTCCGCTACCCAAGAGTCACGAAATTGGGGCAAAAAAAGGGGTAAAAAGTACAGTAGCTAAGATACGTATAGGTCTGTCCATAATAAAGCTCTGCCTTCTTCAGTGCTATTTTACAGTAAACAAATTAACATACTTTCATCACGCTTATAGGGAAGGACATTCAACAAGCACAGCATTTACACAGATAAATTGATGATAAAAAGATTTTGTTAGACTTCAGTGCAACTTTGTTGTGCTGTGCAAAGCTGTCATCAGGGCAAAGGGTGGCTACTTTGAAGAATCTCAAATATAAAATATATTTTAATTTGATTAACACTTTTTTGGTACCTACATGATTTCATAAGTTATTTCATAGTTTTGATGTATTCACTATTATTCTACTATGTAGAAAATAAGAAAGTAAAAATAAAGAAACTGGAATGGGTAGGTGTGACTTCGACAAATAATGTAGATATTTCTGTGTTTCATTTAATTTCAAACATGTTTTCATTATGGGGTATTGTGTGTGAGCATTTTTTATTTAATACAATTTGAATTTAGGCTGTAACACAACAAAATGTGGAATAAGTCAAGGGGTATGAATGCTTTCTGAATGCACTGTAGCTATGCAGGCTAGCTACCTTTGCTAGCTAGCCAACTAAAGCCAACACACAATCAAATCAAGCCGCTGAAATGACAGCAAACTATGTGAACTTTCATTTGCTTGTTTTACCTTTGTTTCTTTTGCCATGCATTTGGATGTACCCATTATAATGATCTTGATAAAGGAATTTGCCATGCTGGTGGAGATCTTTAAAAAAATAAAGTTTTTCCACAGTTTGTAAGCTTTAACCAGATGCTAGCTTAGGGAAAAAAAGCTTTTTTCCAGGATAGATTAAGTTTATAAATTGACTGGCTAGGCTTTGGGACAGAATGCCTATACAATAGGTACACAATCTACCTGACAGTGAGAGGCTTTTAATTGAATCCTGGCAGTGTTTACCCTTGTTTGTATCAAAAGACATGTTATTCTTCTACTTCACGTGAGTAATTTCATTAGGTATTGTAGTTACTGCACAGCTTTACTTCCAAGGTGTTATAATAGGCTTTACTTGAAACAGTTTATTCACCCGGACTGCTTTCATCTCTAGGCAGAGATAATAGGAACCACTAAGGAAGGAGACTGACGCGCACGTGCAACAGAATATTGTAGTGTACCAAATTCTGAAAAATCCTTTGGTGCAGTAAACATAAATTCATCCAATCCACCAATGTAGCTGAAGGGCCACATACTATAGGAATTAATTTGAATGTCTGTTCTATCCATTGTATTTATACTGAAGAGAAATATAAATGCAACATGCAACAATTTCAAAGATTTTACTGAATTACAGTTCATATAAGGAAATATGTCAATTGAAATACATTCATTAGGCCCTAATTTATGGATTTCACATTACTGGGCAGGGCACAGCTATGGGTGGGCATAGGCCCACCCACAGGGGAGCCAGGCCCAGCCAATAAGAATGAGTTTCTCCCTACAAAAGGGCTTTATTACAGACAGAAATACTCCACTGTTACATCAGCTGTCTGGGTGGTTGGTCTCAGACGATCCCGCAGGTGAAGAAACTGGATGTGGAGGTCCTGGGCTGGCGTGGTTACGCGTGGTTTGCAGTTGTGAGTCCAGTTGGGCGTACTGCCAAATTCTCTAAAACTGTCACGTTCTGACCCTTGTTCCTTTATTTTGTCTTTGTGTTAGTATGGTCAGGGTGTGATTTGGGGTGGGCAGTCTATGTTCATTTTTCTAGGTTGTGTTTATGTGTTTGGCCTGGTATGGTTCTCAATCAGAGGCAGGTGTCGTTCGTTGTCTCTGAATGAGAATCATACTTAGGTAGCCTTTTCCCACCTGTGTTTTGTGCGTGAATATTTTCCGTTTCAGTGTTTGCACCATTTGGGATTGTTTCGGTTTTCATTTTGATTCTCTTGTTATTTTTGTATTTTGTATTCATTCTCATTAAAAGACATTATGGATACGTACCATGCTGCGCATTGGTTCGATCTCTCCTACTTCTCCTCAGAAGAGGAAGAGGAAATCCGTTACAAAAATGTCATTGGAGGAGGCTTATGGTAGAGAAATTAACATGAAATTATCTGGCAACAGCTCTGGTGGACATTCCTGCAGTTAGCATGCCAATTGCACACTCCTTCAAAGCTTGAGACAGCTGTGGTATTGTGTTGTGTGACAAAACTGCACATTTTAGAGTGGCCTTTTATTGTCCCCAGAACAAGGTGCATCTGTTTAAAGATCATGCTGTTTAATCAGCTTCTGTCAGGTGTGTAGATTATCTTGGCAAAGGAGAAATGTTCACTGACATGGATGTAAACACATTTGTGCGCAACATTTGAGAGAAAAAAGCTTTTTGTGCATATGGAACCTTTCTGGGATCTTTTATTTCAGCTCATGAAACATGGGACCAATACTTCACATATTTTTGTTCAGTGTATGGTGGTTATTTATTGTAATTCTCTGGTGGTTATCCTTCTTTCCATCTGTTATTCTCTCTTGGGGTTCCTGCAGGAGTCCAGATGGAACTTCCTCTTTGCCTTCCTGGCCTTGCCTGCCTTGCTGCAGCTCTGTGTGCTGCCCTTCCTACCCGAAAGCCCACGCTTCCTTCTGATGGAGAGGAGGGATGAGGCCGGTGCAAAGAAAGGTAAACCCTATTAAATAAAACACACGCACACACGTGTTTACATTGCCTTTGCATATATGGCCTGCTGAGATAATGACTCATCAAAAAGATGCTGCAGATACTGTGTTGTGAACTGATGAATATACTCGTCACACATTGCATTGGAAGGGATTACATGTTGTAACGTCTGCTTCAAACTCACACCCTCAAAACACGTAAATCTCCTGAACACAGCTCACTTTCCAGCCCACACTTTCACACCTAGATCCCCTGAACGCAGCTCACTCTCCAGATCTCAATCAAATTCATTCTAATCAACAGTTCACACACCTGTATGTCATTATCACACACCATTTTGTTCAGTTCTTTGAACCCCATCTCTGTGAGGTATTGTTTGTTTTGTGACACTCGTCTTTCAGAACTCTTTTTCCCGTGATTTACTCCTCCCGTGTATGATAGTTTTTGCCTGCCTCACTGACGACGCCTTTTGCCTATTCACTGCCTGTACTTTAGCGTATCAGATTTCCTGTTATCTACCTATTGCCTAGATCTCCCGGACTATGTTACTAGCCTTTTCCCTGCCTGTACTTTTGCCTTTTTGGACCCCCTGTGTATGACCTTCTGCCTGCCCCTGGACCCAACTACCTGCCGCCTCCTGTGGTCCTTTTCAATAAACACCTGTTGCGCCCTGCGCTTGAAACCAGCTCTCTGTCTCCCCTCGTGTTCATTACACATGTAAGGGGAACATGTTGATTTTAGCTCTTCAATCAACGCTGTATCATGCTCTTGAGATAGCCAAATTGGTGCTGATGGAGAAGGGCGCCATCTTACGAGTTCCAACCCAACTTTGCGATGTATAGACTTTTGTGTTTCTTTACTTTTTTTTTTGTACAGAAATTCTATGATCCCATTTGACCGCCAAGCATCTCTGGACATCAGATTGACAGTTACTAACCTCGATTTTGACTTCAAATCCGACTCAGCTATTCCTTTGTTCCACGGGCTACCAAAACACTGCACTGGGAAAAGAGCTGTAGCCCTGGTGGCGCAGCGGTTTAACGCACCACGTCTCATTGTTGCGGCATCACTACAGCCTGGGGTTCAATCCCAGGCTCTGTCATTACCACCCGTGACCGGGAGTCCTATAGAGTGGAGCAGAATTGTCAGGGTTAGGGGTGTAACATTGTGCTGTAACGACTCCTGATGGGTGCCTGTAGGCTGACTTTGGTCATCAGTTGACAAGCGTGGCTTGGCGGGTCATGTTTCGTGGGATGCATGACTCGACCTTCGCCTCTCCCAAGCCTGTTGGAGAATTGCAGCGTTGAGACAAGATAGGAATCACAAATTTGGAGAGTAAAAGGAGGGTAAAAAAATGGAGGCAGAGGGAAAAACAAATGGCGCTCCCTTCTGTTCTATTGTTACATCTCCAGTCACTCGAGAATAAGATGCCGGTTGACCTTTGTTCAAGTCTCGCTGATAAGCGATTCTACAATTAGAATAAGCTACAATTATATGTCTTACTGAAACGTTGCTGGATGATTCCACTATGCACGTAGCAGTACTCGATGGATTGTCCATGCATCGGCAGGATTAGCGCCTCCAGAGAAGTTGAAAGGAGGACTGTTTTAAAAAATAAATAACTAGTATGCTGCTTCCAGTGTAAAGGAAATCTCGAGCTTTTGCTCACCTGATTTAGAATACCTTATGGTTAGTGGCAGACCCTTTTATCTACCAAGACAGTTCTCATCTGTAGTTGTCTACATCCTTTCACATGCCAACACCACTCTGGCAGTCAATGAATCATAATGGGCCATAAACAAACAATAAACCGCTCACCCAAAGGCAGCATTTCTGGTGGGTGGAAACTAACGCGGAGATACTTAAAACCATCCTACCTCACTTCTACCAACACGTCTCCTGCACCACTAGGGGAGTTAAAACTCTATTCTACCCCCAGAAACGCATACAAGACCCTCCCCCGTTCTGCCTTCAGGATATCTGACAATGACTCCATTCTCCTGCTTTCTGTTTATAAATATAAGCTCAAACAGGAAGTACCAGTGATGCGCTCAATACGGAAGTGGTCGGCTGTAGCGAGGCAACAATACTGGTTTTCTTGTACAGACTGGGATAAATTCCGGGATTCATCCGATAGCATTGAGGAGTTTACCACAAGTCACAAGCTTCGTCAAGTGCATAGACGATGTCATCCCCACAGTGACTATAAGAACGTATCCAAATTAACAACCATGGATTACAGGCAATATCCACGCTGGGAAAAAGGCTAGAGCTACTGCTTACAAGAAATGGGACACGGACATGGACACATACAAGAAAGCCCGCTACGACCTCAGACGAGACATCAAACATGCAAAAGGACAATATAGGAGGTTGGCGGAATATTCAAATTAAATTTTATTGGTCACATGCAGATGTTATTGCGAGTGTAGCGAAATGCTTGTGCTTCTAGTTCCGACAGTGCAGCCATATCTAACAAGTAATCTAACAATTCCACAACAACTACCTAATACACATAAATCTAAGGGATGGAATAAGAATATGTACATATAAATATACGGATGGGCTTTGGCCGACCGGCATAGACAAGATGCAATAGATGGTATAAAATACAGTATATACAACTGGGATGAATGCAAGATATGTAAATATCATTACTAAAGTGGCAGTAATAAATTGACTTTTTTAGAGTGGCCAGTGATTTCAAGTATGTATGTAGGCAGCAGCCTCTGTGTTAGTGATAGCTGTTTAACAGTCTGATGGCCTTGAGATGGAAGCTATTTTTACAGTCTCGGTCCCAGCTTTGATGCACCTGAACTGACCTCCTGGATGGTAGCGGGGTGAATAGGCAGTGGCTCGAGTGGTTGTTTTCCTTCATGATCTTTTTGGCCTTCCTGTGACATCGGGTGCTATAGGTGTTGGGGTGGTATGCAAATTGCAGTGGGTGTAGTGTGACAGGTAAGGTGGAGGTGATAGGATCCTTGACTTGTCTCTGAAAGCACTTCATGATGATGGAAGTGAGTGCTTCGGGGCGATAGTCATTCAGTTCTGTTACCTTTGCTTTCTTGGGTACAGGAACAATGGTGGTCATCTTGAAGCATGTGGGGACAGCAGCCCGGGATAGGGAGAGATTGAATATGTCCGTAAACACTCCAGCCAGCTGGTCTGCGCATGCTCTGAGGACTCGGCTAGGGTCGCAGTCTAGGCTGGCAGCCTTGCGAGGGTTAACACATTTAAATGTCTTATTCACGTCGGCCATGGAGAGAGGGGGGGGTCGCAGTTCTTTGTAGCGAGCTGTGTCGGTGGCACTGTATTATCCTCAAAGCGGGCAAAGAAGGTGTTTATTTTGTCTGGAAGCAATCCTGGTCCGTGACGTGGCTGGTTTTCTTTTTGCAGTCCGTGATTGCCTGTAGACCCTGCCACATACGTCTCGTGTCTTAGCCGTTGGATTGCGACTCCACTTTGTCCCTATATTGACGTTTCACTTCTTTGATTGCCTTGTGGAGGGAATAACTACACTGTTTGTATTCTGTCATATTCCTGGCCTTCTTTCTATGGTTAAATGCGATGGTTCGCGCTTTCAGTTTTGCGCGAATGCCGCCATCTATCTACGGTTTCAGGTTAGGGTAGGTATTAATACATAGTAGAAACAACATTTTATATGCACTTCCTTATAAACTCACTGATTACGAATCAGTGTGTCAATCTATATATTACTCTCTGAGGCTACCCGGAACATGTCCCAGTCCTTGTGATCAAAATAACCTTTAGTCTTATTACACCGGCTCTGATGCTTGTCATATGTGTCAGGGCTTGCAGACAATAATGGATTACAAAGCCATTAGTTGCCTAGCAATGGATAACTCCCAAATGAACTAAACACCATTATGCTCGTTCCGAGGAATATAACACTGTGCCTTTCATGAAAGCCCATGTTTTTCTGGATTACTGTGTGATCTCACTCTCTGTGGCCGATGTGAGCAAAACATTTGAACAGGTCAACAATCAGACGGAATACCAGGGAGCATTCTCAAAGCATGGGCAGACCAGCTGGCAAGTGTCTTCACAGACATTTTCAATCTATTTTGTTGACAGACTCAATAGAATACATTGAGAGAACAGGTTCAGAATATAGGGATCAACTAAAGAAAGCCATTTACAGTTGAAGTCGGAAATTTACATACACTTAGGTTGGAGTCATTCAAATTTGTTTTTAAACCACTCCACAAATTTCTTGTTAACAAACTATTGTTTCGGCAAGTCTGTTGGAACATCTACTTTGTGCATGACAGAAGTAAATTTCCCAACAATTGTTTACAGACAGATTATTTCACTTATAATTCACCGTATCACAATTCCAGTGGGTCAGAAGTTTACATACACTGAGTTGACTGTGCCTTTTAAACAGCTTGGAGAATTCCAGAAATTTATGTCATGGCTTTAGAAGCTTCTGATAGGCTAATTGACATAATTTGAGTCAATTGGAGGTGTACCTGTAGATGTATTTCAAGGCCTACCTTCAAACTTGCTTGACGTCATGGGAAAATGAAAAGAAATCAGCCAAGACCTCAGAAAAATAATTGTAGACCTCCACACATCTGGTTCATCCTTGGGAGCAATTTCCAAACGCCTGAATGTACCACGTTAATCTGTACAAAAAAATAGTACGTATAAACACCAAGCAACCACGCAGCCGTCATACCCCTCAGGAAGGAGACGCGTTCTGTCTCCTAGAGATGAACGTACTTTGGTGCGAGAAGTGCAATCAATCCCAGAACAACAGCAAAGGACCTTGTGAAGATGCTGGAGGAAACCGGTACAAAAGTATCTATATCCACAGTAAAACGAGTCCTATATCAACATAACCTGAAATGCCGCTCAGCAAAGAAGAAGCCACTGCTCCACAACCACCATAATAAAGCCAGACTACGGTTTGCAACTGTACATGGGGACAAATGTCCTCAGGTCTGATGAAACAAAAATAGAACTGTTTGGCCATAATGACCATTGTTATGTTTGGAGGAAAAAGGGGGAGGCTTGCAAGCCAAAGAATACCATCCCAACCTTGAAGCACGGGGGCGGCATCATCATATTGTGGGGTGCTTTGCTGCAGGAGGGACTGGTGCACTTCACAAAATAGATGGCATCATGAGGAAAGGATAAAGATGTGGCTATATTGACGCAACATCTCAAGACATCAGTCCAGAAGTTAAAGCTTGGTTGTAAATGGGTCTTCCAAATGGACAATGACCGCAAGCATATTTCCAAGGTTGTGGCAAAATGGCTTAAGGACAACAAAGTCAAGGTATTGGAGTGGCCATCACAAAGCCCTGACCTCAATCCTATAGACAATTTGTCGGCAGAACTGAAAAAGTGTGTGTGTGCAGGGAGGCCTACAAACCTGACTCAGTTACACCAGCTCTGTCAGGAGGAATGGGCCAAAATTCACCCAACTTATTGTGGGAAGCTCTTGGAATGCTACCCGAAACGTTTGACCCAAATTAAACAATTTAAATGCAATGTGACCAAATACTAATTGAGTGCATGTAAACTTCTGACCCACAGGGAATGTGATGAAAGAACTAAAGCTGAAGTTAATCACTACTATTATTTTTCACATTCTTAAAATAAAGTGGTGATGCTAACTGACCTAAGACAGGGATGTTTTACAAGGATTAAATGTCAGGAATTTTGGAAAAACCGAGTTATTAAATGTACATGGCTAAGGTGTATGTAAACTTCCGACTTCAACTGTATTTATTTTCGTCTCTGTTTCAGCACTAACTGGTAGATTTAAAAACACTAATCTTGTAGTTTACATTTTAGGGTTAGGAAAGTATGAATCATTACAAAAAAAACAGTTTGGAGAGCCTTTATGCACAAAATACTGTATATGGATGAATTCAAAATTACAGTGGTTTGATGAAAAAAAAAGTCGTCATATTGACATTCCGTCCATTAAATATTGGAAGGTGGAAGGAAAGTGTACAATAGGGGTTGAACAATAATCCTATAAATCTACCCTAAATCTCACTAATCATGTATCACAACTATTCAGTCGTTGTGAACCGTGAGCCAGGCTCCAGGTTTAACTTGCTTTGTGTAGTCTGAGTTCCATAATGATTCAAATAGGCTACATTTCCTAAGGTATTGCACAACGTTAGCCTAGTATGATCCACTAATCCTAGTGATCCTCAGGAACAATTTAAGGAATTTAAATGTTTCTATATTTAGAAAAAAAATCCTTTATTTTACCAGACAATCCAGTTAAGAACAAGTTCTTATTTACAGCATGGGCCAATTGCACGCCGCCTTATGGGACTCCCAATCACGGCCAGCTGTGATAGAGCCTGGATTTGAACCAGGGACTGTAGTGACACCTCTTGCACTGAGATGCAGTGCCTTAGACCGCTGTGCCACTCGGGAACCCATATGTGACAGAGGAAAGAAAGGTAAACAGAATGGAATGGACTGATACATTTATTTTTGAATGTGGGTTCCTAACAAACAATGTTTGCAGTCATTCACAAATGTTGTGACATTTGGTGTGCTCTGGGAGAGGATACAATGTTAGTTCTTATTAATGGTCTCTGTAATTGTAAGTATATGCGTTGCATTGTAGTATATTAAAGATCAATTTTTCATACTTGGCACGCATTCCAAGGGGTTCCAGTAGGCCTAAGGCCTACTTATCTCTGACATTGAACAAACATAACCAAACATTTTATTATTGTGCATTTTGAAGCAAAGGTAAAGGCTATGTTCACACTGTTATTGTAAATAAAGTGCATTTCTCTTTGAATCAGTTACCTCTGTTCCCATGCCCCACCCTTTTTATATTGTTGGTAATGTTGGTAATTATCAGAAGACCTCAACTCTAAAACGTTTGTGTAGCAGCTACAAACTTAAACCGATCATATTTTGACGGAAGTCGGCAGACTGAGCTGGAGCATCGAAAGTGATTATTATCGGTTTAATTATTTGGGGATCCTTATGTTAATTGTGATTGGTGCTTTTAATCAATATTGTACTGCCTAGTTTTGGTTGTGTGTTTGTGGAGATGTGTCTAGTGCATGTTTCAGGTATCCCTGTCCTATCCATGGGGGGCACAGTCCTATAACCAAATACAACTAAACAATACGAAGATAACATGTTCTTGTACATAAGGCGTGGAGCATGGGAATTAAAAGCAAAGATGAGAAGCAGATTTTTTTTTGTTGCATCTTGTTGTTCAAATGCACAATCAGGGTCTCAAGAGCTCAAATGTTGTGCTACAGACACATTCAGAGTTATACAATATACATTTATTTCAATCAAGACCGTTACTTACTGGAAGGTGTGTTCAGAGAGGACAATGGTTTTAGATGGACTAAGATCATTGCCATATAACTACTTTCACAATTGATTATACTTTAGTAAAAATTACCATGCCAACCGACAAAGCAAGAGGATCTGTGAATGAATGCAAACACAGTTTATAAAGGCAAAGCCTCGTTCTTGATTGCCAACGAGCTGCACCTGACTGGCGAGACTGAAGAAAGCTACTCTTAGTGTTCACCGGTCACACCTGCATGAAAGAGTATGTTGATGCTTCTAGTGTTGATGCAACCGCTTTTGCCGAACTGTCCACATACTTGACAAAATCAGTCATATTTCTGACTTTCCCTTAAACCTTTTGGCAAAAGAACGGCATGGGGTAGCAAGGCACAGGACAAACAACATGCTACATTTGAAAGTTCACTTTTATACTGTCTAGCCTAATATCTGATATCCCTAAAGGATTGTGTGATCAGTGAAGTCTATGGAGACATGATACTCCCCGGTCTTTGAAGTCATGTTATAAATTACCCATGGAGACCTTTGAATAGACTGCCTTCTGCCTTTGTACACAGGAATATCCCACAGTCATGTTTCCTGGGAAAGGCTATGATGGTTGAGAGTTAACTTGGAAGGATGTGTTTTTTGAGGAAGTTCTACTCTTGACAGAATGGGGCTAAGAACCTTATGTTAACTTGAAGTCTAAAGGAATATATTTTTTCCCAGATCATCCAATACTGTCGCATTTGCGGTCCATTTTTCATTAAAACATTTATTGATTAGAACCCCTAGTGTCCAGCCATCTCATTTTACATCTCTGGCTACTGTAATCATCTGTGTCCATATTGTTATTCTTCACTGATTTAGCCTTAACGCAGCGTGCAACCCTCTTTGTATAGTGGCAGTCATTGATGCAACATGATCTTTCCTCTGAAAAGAGCCTTTAAAACCCCTCTGAGTCGATGTCCGTGCCCACGCAGAAATCAAATTGGCATAATACAAAAATCCCCATAAAAAAAAAATAGGTAAATTTAAGCTAGAGATTGCATTAGCCGATGGTGCACTTCTGCAGAGAAAGGTGACAGAGCTACTGCGGTGAGACACATCAGACCATGAGGCAATCCCGAAAATGTATTTTCTCACTAAATCGTCTGTAGCATCCGAACGGTTTGGCCTACAAACGGAGAACACCATCATGTTCGTAAGAGTCATCGTTCCATAGAGGGGTCATACGAACGTGATGGTGTTTTCCGTTTTGCTCTATGACCCCCACAAACGTCTTGGGAGTCGTCTGAAGTCGGTACAGACAATCTTCCAACTTCTGTCTGTAGGGTCGAACAGTTTGGGCTACGCACTAATAATACCTCTCTGTGGAAAGGTAAGACTCTCACAAACATGTACAGTGTCAGTTGTTTTATTATTTGACGCCCACAGGCCACATACGACTCATCTGAATGTCCCTGGCTACCAGTTGAAAGACCCCTTGACGTTTTCCACATTTTGTTACGTTACAGCCTTATTCTAAAATGGATCAAATATATTTCATCAATCTACACACAATACCCCGTAATGAAAAGGCAAACTGTTTCTTAGCAATGTTTGCAAATGTATTAAAAATAAAAAACAGATACATTATTTACATAAGTATTCAGACCTTTGCTGTGAGACTTCACATTGAGCTCAGGTGCATCCTGTTTCCATTTATCATCCTTGAGATGTTTCTGCAACTTGATTTGAGTCCACCTGTGGTAAATTCAATTGATTAGATATTATTTAGAAAGGCACACACCTGTCTATATAAGGTTCCACAGTTGACAGTGCATGTCACAGCAAAAACCAAGCCATGAGGTCGGATTAATTGTCCGTAGTGCTCCGAGACAGGATTGTGTTCGAGGCACAGATCTGGGGAAGGGTACCTCCATGTCAATGTTTTTTTCCCGTGATCTTACTTCTATCTCTCGAATATAGGACAGACACTGCAGAACAAACTTCTTTTAGATTTTTTTTTTTTTTTTGGGGGCTATCTTAATCTTGTCAAATGCCATTTAGTCGAGAGCTAATAAAATACAATTTACTGTGCCCTTAACCTCTGTGTTTGTGTAGCTGTTCAGAAGAGGACATTGTGAATGGAGAAAAGGTTTTAAATGTATGCAACATGATACTACCAATGATCCTAATGGAAAATGCCCCATATATATTCTTGGTCTTGATAAATCAATGAGATTTTTATTTTCACTTAATCTCCGTTTGGGTGTTGGTTAGACAATATTTTGAAAATTAGGGTGCAGAAATGTTATGCCCTTAGTGTAACCTTTATTTAACTAGGCAAGTCAGTTAAGAACAAATTCTTATTTACAAGGACAGTCTACTCCTTCCTCGTGCCCTGCGGGGATTCTTTGGCTAAATAGCCCAGTACTGTACTGCACGTTGTACAATGCCATATTTTCCATTCCATTCCATCCTAATGGAAACCCAGAGGGTTTTTTGTTTTTCTTAGAATAGAAAAAATATCATTTGAATCAAATTGATTAAGAAAGTATTAATCAAAAGTTTGGACACACCTACTCATTCCAGGATTTTCTTTATTTTTAAAAACTATTTTCTACATTGTAGAATAATAGTGAAGACATCACAACTATGAAATAACACCGGTCTCCCACGTGCCACACATTTTGTAGTACAGACATGGACCGCTCTCCCTTATGTAAGGAATTAGGCACTTTCCCATGTTTACTACAGTATGTATTGTAGATTGCACAGTAGCCCAATAAATAAATAAAAACATTTTCTTAATAAAATATTGATAAAAAATACTCTTTCAAAATGCAGATGTTGATTTAGTTATGGATCTATAACAAATGTCTATTGGAATAGATATCGCTGATTTACAGAAATATTGGAACAAAGTTGTCTAATGAAGGCAAACAATTTAGAATCCTCCAATCCTGTAGCCTACTCCTGACCGTCACGTTGTACAGCGCCATATTTTCCATTCCATACTAACGGGAACCCCGAGGGTTTCGTTTTTCTCTGAATAGAAACACCATAATATCAAATTTCTTAAAAACAATCCCATATACTATGTTTTACAAAAAGGTTTTAAATTCTATAATGCCAATACGGAATACTATCAAATGCTTGTCAAAGATGCCCTCTGGTGGTCAAACTAGCAATAGCTTGCAGTAACAGGAAAAATGTCTGACAATTAAATGACGTGCCTCAGAATTCTGCAGCAGCACGCACGGTGTGCCACAGTATGACGCAACTTTTAAAGGTGGAACCACTGTAGGTTGGCAGGTACAGACCACTGCTGTGACTAAATCCTGCCTGTAGATTTATATTATCACAATCACTAGCCCAGTGTGATGCTAGTCAGACACAGGGTGTTCTGTTCCCTCATTCCCTTTTGTTTTCCTATCTCCTTGCCTTATTTATAGTCTTCAACGTGGCCTCTTTACTATATACTTTCTGTGTAGAGATTTACTGGTGTTTGAAAACTATTAGCATGAAGCTGCCTGGCCTAAGGCTGACATCATGCTGCAATGAGAATGCAACACCTGTCTGTACATTGTGATAGGTTGTCATCGCCATAAATGGCTTCTTCATAAATTGTCCTAAGGCATTAGGATTGGAGCTATGCCATTGTTATAAGGAACTTATTATGAAAGCGTTATGTTTTTCGCCCTCAAGTTGTTGCTCTCAAATTCCTCTTTCCTTTTGTCAAGTGCTCTGTGACAATGGCAATGTGAGAAGCATTTGCACAAAATAAAGCTGCATTGAATTGTATTTCATCTCCATCTCCTCTTTACCGCCATTCTCTTGGTCCCTCTTTGTCAGCCTCTAAACATTTACACATTTTCATAGATCTAGCTGAGATCACGGCATGGGGTTCTGTACTGATAATACCCTGGTGAGATCTCTCCACTAACAGCCTAATGTTGTTTCACAGAGTCTGTCTGTTCTCGATAAGGCCCCTTTGGTGTGTGTATCACTGCGTGCTGTGAAAGGGCTCAGGTTCCAGTACTGTCTTATATAGCAACACACTTATCTTATTGAACACAAAATAGTCAATGAACAATGCCACTGTTTATAATCTCCCTACAGAAAAATAAAGCCTGCGCAATCCGTTACACAAATGCAAATTTGGCATGTAATTAAAACACAGGTAGGCCTGTTCAGTTAAACAAATTTCAACAGTCAGTGTTGTCCAAACTTGTTTTCTGTCACCCGCGTAGTTTTGCAAGACGATACAGTATATACAGTAGGGTTATTGCAAATTTGGCATAAAGTTAAAGCATGTGATGCTAGAAACATGTTCAATTATACAAAGCTTTACAGTTGAATCTGTTTCTGGTCACTGCAGTGTTTCTCAACACCAGGTTTTCTTTTACCAGTAAATACAATTTTTTTCCAAAGTTGGTTATGTCAAGGTGATGATGGGTTGAACAAAAAGGTAAAAGAAAACACGTGTAAAAAGTATGTACCACATACAGAAGTGACCAATTATTTCCTGTTCAACTTAACAAACAACTCAAACCACAACTTGGTCTTTGTTCAATATAATAAGCACTTTGGGAGTCATTGTGTGTGTGTGTGTGTGTGTGTCTCAGCCTTCAGGGCCTTCCTAGGCAAGAAGGACGTGTCCAAAGAGTTGGAGGAGGTGCACGCTGAGGGTCGGGCCCAGAACACCCTGCACATGGCGTCTGTCACTGAGCTCCTGCTTAACCCCGCCTTGCGCTGGCAGGTCATCACCGTCATAGTCACCATGGCCTGCTACCAGCTGTGTGGCCTGAATGCCGTAAGTGGCAGCTTTCTCTCATCTCTGATAATTGAGTGTACTGTTCTCTGATTTAAAAAAAATGCCAGTGCATTTGAAGGTATTAATATTGGGGGTTATTTGTGCCATCAGAGATGCACTTCATCCAACCTCCATTTAGCTTGGGTTTTTACCGGGGGGGCTTTATTTGGCTCATCGCGCTTTTGTGACTCCTAGTGGCGGGTTGGGCGCCTGCAGGCTAACCTCGGTCGTCAGTTGAACGGTGTTTCCGCCGACACATTGGTGCGGCTGGCTTCCGGGTTAAGCAGGCGGGTGTTAAGAAGCGCGGTTTGGCGGGTCATGTTTCGGATATATATATATATATATATATATATATATATATATATATATATATATATATATTTACATTTTAATCTAACAATGGAATGACTAATAAGTGGCCTGGCTCTCCAGCAGCAGTAGTTGAGATGGAAGTGTTATTAAGATGGTGACAGTCAGGGGGGGAAGAAAAACTCCTACTGATAGATAATAATCTCCTTTCACAGACAAACGTCTAGATGTTATTTGAACTTGCTGAATTATTCATGCAAAGTTTATGCAAGACGCTTCCTGGGATTTATGGGAGTATGCAATCTATTGCATCAATGCTCGATGTGCTTATTCATTTACCAGTCCTCGAAAAACTTCTCCCCCCTCCAAAGAAAAAAACTGTTTTCAGGAATTTAAATTAAGATTTTCTATTTAGATATATTGCCATATAGTCACAGAACTTCACACGCAATTTTTCCCAAGAAACTTCATTACGAATGCATTACTGGTGACTTCGCTGTGTGATAGGAACAAGATAGAAGGAATGAGATGCTGATGACAGTGTATGAGCATGAGGGCTCACAATGAAAAGGCTCGATTAGTATCAATCCAAGGACACAGCTGAACAAGAACAAATGGAACTTATGGCTTAATTAAATCACTAATCGACCTTTGCACCGTAATTGGCATTTCTTTCCGGCCCGTAAGATAGACAGGAGATTGAGCTTGCAATTTAAAGGACAGGGATGTATCCATAGAGAACATTTTTAAGTGTTCTATTTAATTCAGTAGCTGTATCCTCACTGGCGTAGTTACTGTACAAGGCTCTTACTAGCTCCTCATTCACTGGATCTTTAAAATAGGAATATGCCAGTGCCACCAATCACTCTTGTTGGAATGTGGTGTTTATCTTCAAATTGAGCCGGTAATAATGTTCTTTGACTTAAAAATTTACTGGCATAGCATTAGTTTTACATTCTTGGGGGTGTTGCTATCCCTTTTGTTTTTGTAGGACAAATAACTCAATAGTGTAAAGGCATTTATTTCTAACCTGCAATGTGAAAGTCTCAATAAATTATGCAGATTTTAAACGCAATGGCGCAAATCAGTGTTGATGTCGGAAGTCGGTCCCTTTCCTTGTTCGGGCGGTGTTCGGCGGTCGACGTTGCCGACCTTCTAGCCATTTTTAATTTTCCATTGGTTTTGTCTTGTCTTCCTTCACACCTGGTTCCAATCCCATCAATTACATGTTGTGTATTTAACCCTCTGTTTCCCCTCATGTCCTTGTCGGTGATGGTTTGATTGTATGTTATGTTCTGGTGTGCGACGGGTTTTGTACCCACTTTTATTATTTTGTATATTTTGGTTTTCTGGGTTTTGTGAGCACTTGTTAAACGACTCCGTTTATACCAAGTTCGTTCTCCTGCGCCTGACTTCTCTGCCACCAGCACGCACCCATTACAGTTGAATTCCCCTGCTCCCGACCTTGGTGGGTGAATTAATATTTATGCCGTCTTTTCTGTATTTTCTGCGTATTCCAACTACTTGGCACTGACTGCTTTAATTCTGAAACTGATTAAAAAAAGGTATTCATCTCTATACAGTATACATCCATTTCAATGGTTAAATGCTATTTGATATCAGGGTCGTTTTCAATGGGTTCAGTTGGTGTGGGGTATCATTTATTCACATGTATTTATTGATATGGGTGGTGTACAAGAGATATGAGCACATGCAGGCCAAAGCCTGCAGGTCAAGGCCTAAAATGTCCACACTTTTGATGCGGTGGTATTTCTTGATCATTGTTATCTCTTGACAGATCTGGTACTACACCAATGGGATCTTGAGGGACTCGGGCTTTGCAGAGAATGTGATCCCATACATCGTCCTCAGCACAGGCGGAATAGAAACGCTGGCTGCCGTTGTCTCGGTGAGTAAAACCTCTCAGGCAATCTTAAAAACAACTAAAAGCTAACTTTTATACAGACGCACACCACCATGTTCAGCAAAATGCTCCCAAGTTGTCTTGACATTAGTCAGCTTCATTGCAGGTGAGTAAATAGGCTACACAGGAACCTGTGAATAACCAGTCCTTTCAGTGTCAAGTCATTGACCTCAGAGTCATATTGTGCAACTCTCTGAAGTCACCGGACAGCAACCCATAATTTCTGAGTTACTTGTTCACTTCAACATTTTGTGTGAAACTGGATTCATTTCGTCTAGTATGTGTTTGTGATCATGGAACCATAGTTTATTTTACTCCATTTGTCATTTAGCAGATGGGATTTTCGCAAATGTTATCCTTGCCCAATTTGACCTCTTCCCTGCATGAACCACATAGCCAGTGATAGGAATTAATTTCCCAGGGCTTTTTAGTTATATTTCCTCTGTTTTTGTTCCCAATCTGAATAGATAAGCAGACCATTAAATACTTCCCTTTCTCTCCTATCTGGGGTTAATTTGTTATACTTTTGTTTACCATCTCTTACAGACGGTTTATAATTGTTCAACCAGTTTTCCACCAACCCTATCCCTTTCCCTAAATCTAATCCTAGCCCTATACAGATGTTGGATCTTAATTTGACCCGTATCGTCAGATGAGTAAAATAATCCTGAAGCAGGAAGATTTTACTGTCTAAATAAATATGTAGAATTGCCACCAGGGTGCAGCTAGAATAGGTGTTTTTGTGTACAATACAGTACTATAGCCTACCTAGTACCTACATTGTACCTTAGACTGCAGGTCCACTGGGTGACATTTCAAGAAGCCTACTGTAGGCTACATGCAGCTACCGAACACTCTGCGAAACATGGTCGGACGAGGTTGTTTTTTTGCAGAGAGCACATTAGGAAGGTTGCTTAGGCCTACAAGTTAATTGCATTTACTTAAAGAAGTAAAACAAATAGTCTGATAATTTACACGTCAAAGAAAAGGGTCTCAGCTCAACAAAATTGCAAATACAACTGAGAATAATAGTAAACTGTACATGCAATTAAATCATTTTCATTTTTACAATTGTTGTGAATTAGTTTGGATTTTATCATTGTATCAATTTATATTCATCCAATCACTGTGATCACAATATTGAATGATAATGATTGCCACATGATTAAAGAGACAGGGTTGGAGGGAATTGCAGGAGTGGGGATGGTCAAATCATCTGGTCAACAAGCTGTTCAATCAGCTGTCAATCAACTGATGGGCCATCAGCTCAAATCAGCATATCAACTCAGACGGGGAAACACAAAACTTATCGGTTTTGACACCGTCCATTAAATATGCCATCAAATAGGCCCGTTCCCCAAACTATTTTAACAAACTTTGATATAGTATTTTCTCTGTTGTTCATTCAGTTAAGCCTTCACTCACTTTACATGGGCTGTGTTTTTTGCGTGTTTTTTATTTTTTAAGTCAGTCGCTCTAGTTCATGCTCCATTCCCTATGCTACCTCACTATTCCCAATTTCATCTTCTCTTTATATCTTATATTAACGGCCTATGTGGGCAATTCGTTTTGATAGGCTACATACAGTAGGCTATACTTTAGGCCAGTGGCGGTAGGTGATGTTTAAGATGAGGGATGACTTTTTTAAATGAGCATGGCCTTATTTCTATTACTGCTTATTGTATTCCATATTCTATTCACCCAGCTCAATGTAAAACCGATATGTTTAGGCTACTACATGATACTCATGATACATTCAATACCACCTTGCACACTCTTTCCTGCATTTAGCTGATCCAACTGTTGGACTAATGTAATCATTAGTCCAACAGTTGGAGAATTTATTTTGGACAAATTCAGGTATGTTTATCCCTGTTTCGTTCCACTTGCTTCCATTAAAGAAATGGCTGAATCGCAACATTTACCTGGAGCTAATGCTGCAGATAGCAGTACTGGGTGACTTGAAAAGTCATAGTCAATCGATCAATAATATAATAATACTTTTAGCAATTTTTTTAAATATTTAATTAGAATCTGTAGAAACTGAGAATAGAAAGGTTCAGAACGTTTGTGAAGCATCACAGCACAGTTGAAAATAATGGCAAATAGAAATCCTATATGGATGGGGTTAAGAGATAGATGGGAGGGGTTGAATGGAGCTGTAAAATAGATTGAGCGTAAAATGTATATAGTATGTATAAACTGGAAGTAGAAGCCTACGTGTTGTTTATTAGTTTACTACAATTAGGGGAGTGTTTGCAGAAAATAATAAAGGAAAATATATTTTCAAAATATGTATATGTACAGTATGTATATATATGTGTGAGTACATGTATGTATGAGTACATGTATGTATGTATGTATGTATGTATGTATGTATGTATGTATGTATGTATGTATGTATGTATGTATGTATGTATACTGTATATATATCCAACAAAGTATACACATAGGTTGGCGTCATTAAAACTTGTTTTTCAAACACAAACACGTTTTTCAAACACAAACGCAAGTCGGTTAGGACATCTACTTTGTGCATAACACAAGTAATTTTTCCAACAACTGTTTACAGACAGATTATTTCACTTATAATTCACTGTATCACAATTCCAGTGGGTCAGAAGTGTACAGTGTACACACTAAGTTGACTGTGCCTTTAAACAGCTTGGAAAATTCCAGAAAATTATGTCATGGCTTTAGAAGCTTCTGGTAGGCTAATTGACATCATTTGAGTCAATTGGAGGTGTACCTGTGGATGTATTTCAAGGTCTACCTTCAAACTCAGGGCCTCTTTGCTTGACATCATGGGAAAATCAAAAGTTGTACGTACTGCCAAATTCTCTAAAACGACACTAGAGGCGGCTTATGTTAGATAGATTTACATTCAATTATCTGGCAACAGTTCTGGAGGACATTACTGATATTGCACGATTCCTCTAAACTTGAGACATCTGTGGCGTTGTGTGACAAAACTGCTCATTTTAGAGTGGCCTTTTATTGTCCCTAGCACAAGGTGCACCTGTGTAGGGATCAAGCTGTTTAATCAGCTTCTTGATATGCCACACCTATCAGGTGGATGGATTAGTTTGGTAAAGGAGAAATACTCACTAACAGGGATATAAACAAATTTGTGCTCAACATTTTTGAGAAATACGCTTTTTGTGCAAATGGAACATTTCTGGGATCTTTTATTTCAGCTCATGAAATACGGGACCAACACTTTCCATGTTGCGTTTATATTTTTGTTCAGTATATATAAAACAACGGTTGTTGATGTGCGTGGATGCATTTCAGATACAAGAAATAGAACCTTGCTGTACTGTAGCAGTAGCACATTTCTTAATTTTAAATTTGTAAATTTAATTAGGCAAGTCAGTTAAGATCAATGTCTTATTTAGCAATGCCGGCCTACCCCGGCCAAACCTTCCCCGAACCCGGACCATGCTGTGCCAATTGTGCACCGTCCTTTGGGACTCCTGATCACGGCTGGTTGCCCGGGATCAAACCAGGGTCTGTAGTGATGCCTCTAGCACTGAGATGCAGTTCCTTAAACCTCTCGGGTTCGGGAGATTCAACCGCCCAGGAGCAGCTTTAGTAGAACGAGAGAGAGAGAGAGAGAGAGAGAGAGAGGATTTTGCTAGCAGGCCCTGGTCTGAAATGTCTAGACTGGCCCTGCATGGAGAGAAAGAGAACTATGGGATTTCATTGGGATTTCATTGAATCTATCTAAATCATGAGGCTAATTTGAATTTCCAGATGCGTAGGAACCTTTTCTGTGACAAGAAATTTTTCTCTCCATCCTTTTCCTTGACACAGTCGATCACAGCATCATTTTCTGCCTTTGCTATTTGAGCTTTTCTCCTGCACTCTGTCCATCCAGTTGATTTGGTGGACGAAATAAGCAGTCATGTGGAATGTTTAGTGTTAGGTTATGATTGAATCCTTTTCTCATCACATTGTCATTCAACAGTTTATTGACTTGCAGAGCTCATGAAAATGCCAAGCATGCATACTGTGTAGCTTTGAAATACAGGGACGTGTGCCTCTTATTAGAAGCTAGCTGAAAGACGAGATCTTTTTACGATCCTCTTTCACATTATCTAACTCTGGTTTGGGAATTCATATTTTCCAAATTGTACCTTGATCACGATGTCTGAGATGAGTAATAATTATTTCCAATTTAAGCATTCGATTTTTCATAGTTTGGTATCCTGTTGAAATAATGTTCTTCATAATAAATATTTACCCTCTACCTCCAAATCTGAGTCCCCACTTATTTGGAGTACATGCCAACTGACATTTACTCCTGAGGTGCTGACCTGTTGCACCCTCGACAACTGCTGTGATTATTATTATTATTATTATTATTTGACCATGTGTAACGGTTTTCTTGCGGTGAATGAGAGGTGGACCAAAATACAGCGTGGTAATTTTGATACATGTTTAATAAAACGAATAACAATACAAAACAACAAACGTAAAAACCTAAACAGACTATATGGTGCAAACTAACACAGAGACAGGAACAATCACCCACGAAACACTCAAAGAATATGGCTGCCTAAATATGGTTCCCAATCAGAGACAACGATAAACACCTGCCTCTGATTGAGATCCACTCCAGACAGCCATAGACTATCCTAGATAACCCCACTAAGCCACAATCCCAATACCTACAAAAAACCCAAGACAAAACACACCACATAATAAACCCATGTCACACCCTGGCATACCAAAATCATAAAGAAAACACAAAATACTAAGACCAGGGCGTGACACCATGCTGGTCATTTATGAACATGTCTTGGCCATGTTTTGTTATAATCTCCACCTGGCACAGCCAGAAGAAGACTGGCCACCCCTCATGGCCTTTCTAGGGAGTTTTTCCTAGCCACCGTGCTTCTACACCTGCATTGCTTGCTGTTTGGGGTTTTAGGCTGGGTTTCTGTACAGCACTTTGAGATATCAGCTGATGTAAGAAGGGCTATATAAATACATTTGATTTGACATCTTGTAAGTGACCGACTGTGAACTCAACGTGTACAGTATAATTGGCTTTTTTTCTAGTATACCTTGTTGTCGAATATGAGGTCTTGGCACAGTAGAGGCAGGCTTTTTGCTGCTTGCAGGGCTGATGTTTCCTTCCTCAGGCATGTTCCTGTTGCGTAGTCTTTTTTCCAGCTTCCTTTCAGTTTAAAGTTACCAAATGAATTGTATTATTAATAATGGCTCTGCGTGACGTGCTATAAGAGGCATGTAATTCCCATGCCTATTGTCATGGTGGATAAATACAACCAGACGTGTGTTGATCCAATGTAAGAGTATCGAATGTACCTACTGTTTGTTTTCTGTTAGTTTTCTATAGTGCCTTGGTTGGTTTATATTCTCTGTAAGGTTACGCCACTCTAAGGCATTCTTCTGCATCGGCTCCCCTGTGGGAGTGAACGGTTCTGTAGTCCTTGAAACACGGTGGCATGTGTGTGTGCTGCTGGGATAACTATCACCTCAGAATACTTTTGTATGCGTCACTGTAGTCTCCTTGGGCTTTTATGTGTGAAGCCAGAAGCAGAGTGTAAAACTGAGTGTAATACTGCAAATCATGCGGTGGTCTTTGATGCATGATGCGTTCTAATGGGTTGTCTCTTGATCAAATAATTGGAATGAGTGCAACGCTTGAACTGGAAAGAGTGTTTTTGAGTAGAGTTCCATGTACCATCGAACTCGCCACATGTTCCCAGAACAGTAGTGTGACAAGGGCAAACTGTGAGTGTACAACATGAAGGGCCCTATTCAATTTTGAAATCTATATAGAGACGAAAACAGCTACTAGCTGTTAGTAACACAGGAAAATATGAAACGGGATCGGTGCTTATTTACTTATTATCTTGACATTTCTAAAGAAGAAGTAATTGACTTGCAAATAACTACCAAAAACTACCAATGAGTTTTAACGCATGGCCTTTATCCAGATTGCAGATTAATAGTTAATTTTGGGGCAAAGTGGTGGCTGTTTTTCGCTAAATGGTTTCTTAAGTGCAGTGCTCTGCACTTGTACTCAAAGAGCACCTTGTATTCTCACAGCTCTGGGAGCTATATTCTGCTACTCTAAACTTGAGTGCCCCACTTGGTGTTTATAAGCCAATGGGGGTAAAATCCCACTACTGCCCCAAATGTACAGCAGAGGATAAGAAAGATTATCCAGGGACATTGTGACTTGAGTATTAGACTCAAGGTTTATTATCAGTGCTATCCTCGGAAGCCCAGGCTTCTCAAGTTCTGTTCAAAAGCCACGCGGCAGACAAGTTCATAAAAATGACCCGAGAGTGTGGCACCTGCAGTCACTCCAAACTCAAGATTGAAACATTGTCATCAGCCTGTGATTATCCTCCAAGACAGAGTAACAGATCAACATAAACTTCCCGCAATGATAAAGGTCTCACTAGCAAACAACATTCATCAAAGGTTGATAGATAAAACATTTTGCACTCAGCTATTTGGAACACTCATATAAACGCACATTTCTAACAATGATTTGATTCATGATGAGCAATATCCTCCTGAAAATCTATTTTATGATCATAGATATACGTCCAAAACTGAATGTACTATATAACACACACTGTGCTTTTCAACATGTATTGGACCATTCTTATTTCCATCTTATTCCTGCCTCGAGAAATCACACCATCCACGCAAGAGAGCTTGCATCTCTCATCATGACGCCATTGGCGGTATAACACGGGGAAGCACATGCGCCTATGTGGGAATTACAGTGCATAATAGGCTAACTGTAACCCCTGGGAGTTCTCTCTGTGTGCGCACAGAGGGTGGATCATCTCTGCAGCCCAAATACTGACGTTACGTCAGGGAGAAGAGCGCGTTCGCTTCGTGACGGTTTCTGGTAATTAGTTTGGGGGAAGAGTATTCCTAGGCTGGCACACACACACACACGCAACGCAGTGTGTGGGAACTGGGGACGGCATCTTACTTCTGTCCTTTTGCTCGAGGGAAATTACGATAGGATCTGTAATTATGGAAGAGAAGAGCAGGGAGGGTAGGATGATACGAGGTGTTATGCTGAAAAAGAGATCAAATCTTATTGGTCGCATACACATATTTAGCAGATGTTATTGCGGGTGTACCAAAATGCTTGTGTTCCTAGCTCCAGTAGTAATATCTAACGATACACATGGGGGTGGGCGGGGGTGTATAGAGTTGAAGTCGGAAGTTTACATACACCTTAAACTAATACATTTAAACTCTGTTTTACACAATTCCTGACATTTAATCCAAGTTAAAATTCCCTGTCTTAGGTCAGTTAGGATCACCACTTTATTTTAAGAACGTGAAATGTCAGAAAAATAGCAGAGAATGATTTATTTCAGCTTTCATTTCTTTCATCACATTCCCAGTGGGTCAGAATGCACTCAATTAGTATTTGGTAGCATTGCCTTTAAATTGTTTAACTTGGGTCAATTGTTTTGGGTAGCCTTCCACAAGCTTCCCACAATAATTTGGTGCATTTTGGCCCATTCCTCCTGACAGCTGTTGTAACTGAGTCAGGTTTTTAGGCCTCCTTGCACTCACACACTTTTTCAGTTCTGCCCACAAATGTTCTATGGGATTGAGGTCAGGGCTTTGTGATGGCCACTCCAATACCTTGACTTTGTTGTCCTTAGGCCATTTTGTCACAACTTTGGAAGTATGCTTGGGGGTCATTGTCCATTTGGAAGACCCATTTGCGACCAAGCTTCAACTTCCTGACTGATGTCTTGAGATGTTGCTTCAATATATCCACAGAATTTTTGTTCCTCATGGTGCCATCTATTTTGTGAAGTGCACCAGTCCCTCCTGCAGCATAGCACCCCCTCAACATGATGCTGCCACACCTGTGCTTCACGGTTGGGATGGTGTTCTTCGGCTTGCAAGCCTCCCTATTTTTCCTCCTAACATAACGATGGTCATTATGGCCAACCAGTTATTTTTTTGTTTCATCAGACCAGAGGACGTTTCTCCAAAAAGTACGATCTTTGTCCCCATGTAGAGTTGCAAATCGTAGTCTGGCTTTTTTATGGCGGTTTTGGAACAGTAGCTTCTTCCTTGCTGAGAGGCCTTTCAGGTAATGTTGATATATGACTCGTTTTACTGTGGATATAGATACTTGTGTAACTGTTTTCTCCAACATCTCACAAGGTCCTTTGCTGTTGATCTGGGATTGATTTGCACTTTTCACACCGAAGTACGTTCATCTCTAGGAGACAGAACGCGTCTCCTTCCTGAGTGTTATGACGGCTGCGTCGTCCCATGGTGTTTATACTTGCGTACTATTGTTTGTGCAGTTGAACGTGGTACCTTCAGGCATTTGGAAATTGCTCCCAAGGATGAAGTAGACTTGTGGAGGTCTACAATCTTTGTTCTGAGGTCTTGTCTGAATTCTTTAGATTTTCACAATGTGTCAAGCGAAGAGGCCCCGAGGTTGAAAGTAGGCCTTGATATACATCCACAGGTACACCTCCAACTGACTCAAATTATGTGAATTGGCCTATCAGAAGCTTCTAAAGCCATGACATAATTTTCTGGAATTTTCCAAGCTGTTTAAAGGCACTGTCAACTTAGTGTATGTAAACTTCTGACCCACTGGAATTGTACAGTGAATTATAAGTGACATATTCTGTCTGTAAACAATTGTTGGAAAATGTACTTGTGTCATGCACAAAGTAGATGTCCTAACCGACTTGCCAAAACTATGGTTTGTTAGTGTTTGAATAACAAGTTTTAGTGATGCCAACCTAAGTGTATGTACAGTTCAGACTTCAACTGTATATGTGTGTATGAATGTGTATTTATATATATTTATATATGTGGTGCCTTGTTAAAAGTTCATTTGTGGATTTCCTTATTGCGTTTAGCCAATCAGTTGTGTTGTGACATGGTAGGGGTGGTATACAGAAGATAGCCCTATTTGGTACAAGACCAAGTCCATATTATGCCAAGAACAGCTCAAATAAGCAAAGAGAAACAACAGTCCATCATTACTTTAAGACAGGTCAGTCAATCCGGAACAAGTGCATTAGCAAAAACCATCAAGTGCTATGATGAAACTGGCTCTCATGAGGACCGCCACAGGAAAGGAAGACCAAGGGGTTACCTCTGCTGCGGAGAATAACACATATTTAGTAGATGTTACTGTTACAGACCTATATCCATCCTGCCCTGCCTTTCTAAAGTCTTCAAAAGCCAAGTGAACAAACAGATCACCGATCATGTCGAATCCCACCGTACCTTCTCCGCAATGCAATCTGGTTTCCGAGCTGGTCATGGGTGCACCTCAGCCACACTCAAGGTCTTAATTAACCGCCATCGATAAAAGACAGTACTGTGCAGCCGTCTTCATCGACCTCGCCAAGGCTTTCGACTCTGTCAATCACCATATTCTTATCGGCAGACTCAACAGCCTTGGTTTCTCTTATGACTGCCCCGCCTGGTTCACTACTTACTTCTCAGATAGAGTTCAGTGTGTCAAATCGGAGGGCCTGTTGTCCGGACCTCTGGCAGTCTCTATGGGGTTGCCACAGGGTTCAATTCTCGGGCTGATTCTTCTCTGTATATGTCAATGATGTCGCTCTTGTTGCGGGTGATTCTTTGATCCACCACTATGCCCACGACACCATTCTGTATACATCTGGCCCTTCTTTGGACTCCAAATAAGCTTTAATGCCATACAACACTCCTTCCGTGGCCTCCAACTGCTCTTAATTTTAGTAAAACTACATGCATGCTCTTCAACCGATCGCTGCCCGTACCTGCTCGCCCGTCTAGCATCACTACTCTGGACGGTTCTGACTTAGAATATGTGGACAACTACAAATACCTAGGTGTCTGGTTGGACTGTAAACTCTCCTTCCAGACTTATATTAATCATCTCCAATCCAAAATTAAATCTAGAATAAGCTTCCTATTTCGCAACACAGCCTCCTTCACTCATGCTGCCAAACATACCCTCGTAAAACTGACTATCCTACCGATCCTTGACTTTGGTGATGTCATTTACAAAATAGCCTCCAACACCCTACTCAGCAAATTGGATGCAGTCTGTCACAGTGCCATCCCGTTTGTCACCAAAGCCCCATATACTACCCACCACTGCGACCTATATGCTCTCGTTGGCTGGTCCCCGCTACATATTCATCTCCAAACCCACTGAGTCCAGGTCATCTATAAGTCTTTGCTAGGTAAAGCTCTGCCTTATCTCAGCTCACTGGTCACCATAGCAACACCCACCCGTAGCATGCGCTCCAGCAGGTATATTTCATTTGTCACCTCCAATGCCAACATCTCTTTGGCCGCTTTCCTTCCAGTTCTCTGCTGCCAATGACTGGAACGAATTGCAAAAATCACTGAAGTTGGAGACTTATATCTCCCTCATTACCTTTAAGCATCAGCTGTCAGAGCAGCTTACTGATCGGTACAGCTGTACACAGCCCATCTGTAAATAGCCCATCCAATCAACTAACTACCTTCCAATCAACTACCATCCTCATCTGTACATCTATCACTCCAGTGTTAATTGCTAAATTGTAATTAATTTGCCACTATGGCCTATTTATTGCCTTACCTCCTTACTTCATTTGCACACACTGTATACATATTCTTCTATTGTGTTATTGACTCTGTTTGTTTATTCCATGTGTAACTCTGTTGTTTTTGTCACACTACTTTGCTTTATCTTGGCCAGGTCGCAGTTGTAAATGAGAACTTGTTCTTAACTGGCCTACCTGGTTAAATAAAGGTGAAGAAAAAAAAGAATACGTTCAGTAGAGGTACCAGCCGCAGAAATCGGCAACTAACTTCACCTCAGATTGCAGCCCAAATAAATGCTTATTGTTATTATTGGCACTGTAAATGTATGGATTATCCCATTGCTATTCCCCAAAATTGCCAAGGACCAGCCACCCTAGCCATAGACTGTTCATTAAAAGGTTTCCCGGACTATCTGCACTGACCCTGTCTTGCACTGACTGTATGCACACTCACATGTGTATGTACAGTATACACACTATGTACACACACACACACACACACACACACACACACACACACACACACACACACACACACACACACACACACACACACACACACACACACACACACACACACACACACACACACACACACACACACACACACACACTTTTACACATCAATTGCCACTTCTACTCTGTTCTTTACATTTCTTTATTATATATTTTGAAGCCTAGTCACTTTACCCTGCCTTCATGTACATATCTAGCTCAAATATCTCGTACCTCTGCACATTGATCTGGTACTGGTACTCCCTGTATAGAGCTCCATTCTTGTGTATTTTATATGTTACTATTTATTATTTGTATAATTTTTTTAACTCATAAGCAAGTCTGTACCTGTTGTATTCGCTGCATGGGGCAAATACGATTTGATTTACAACGCTATGTTTTTGCAGTAATGTTGATCATAAAATATGGCAACATTGACAATTATAGTTTAGCAAGCAGTCTGCGACTACCAGAATTATATATAAAAGCTAGAATCCTTAACTAAAACAATAACAAAGCGGTCATCCCACCTGTGTTTTGGTAAAAAGCTGATGGATGGGCCTGGAGAAATGTAACAACTCTCAAGTTCATAGACAGAACTATGCATGCAAGGAAAGACCATATCAAAATGATGGTTTTAACCTTGTTTTGATGCTATATAGTGTTTATTTACATGTACATTGTTTACAAAATTTGAGTAAAACAAGCTTATATTTTGGGTTCTGATGGGTTACAACAGTTGGACTAAACAATGGGTATTTTTAATGAATGTATTAGTCCAAAAATTGATGTAGCGAATAAGAATTATAGTTTATTCTATAAAGTCCAATCCCTTTATTGACTCATCGATGTGGAAACTTTTAAGGACTGTTTCTAGAATGTGGTCACTTATTGGTCGCTCGCAATACGGCTAGATTCTGGTGAAAACCAGTCTACGAAAGTGCTGACTGAGAAACATTTGAGTGCACACTATTCCAAGTTAAACAACTAGTGAAAAAGGTTTGTGCCTTCAGTATTCATACCCCTTGACTTATTCCACATTTTGTTGTGTTACGGCTTGAATTCAAAATGGATTAAATAATTTTTTTTCTCAACAATCTACACACAATACGCCATGTTTTTAGAATCTTTTGCAAATTTATTGACAATGAAATACAGAAATATAGCATTTGCATAAGTATTCACACCCTTGAGTCAATACTTTGTAAAAGCTTCTTAGGCAGCAATTACAGCTGTGATTACAGCCCTAAAAATTGCCAAAGACTCCAGCCACCCTAGTCATAGACGGTTCTCTTTACTACCGCATGGCAAGCGGTACCGGAGCGCCAAGTCTAGGTCCAAAATGCTTCTTAAAAGCTTCTGCACCCAAGTATTAGACTCCTGAACAGCTAATAAAATGGCTACCCGGACTATTTGCAGTGTTCAGTCAGTGCTTGACTGAGGGACCTTACAGGTAATTGTATGGGTGGGGTACAGAGATGAGGTATTCATTTTTATCATGTTAAATGCTATTATTGAGTGAATTCATGCAACTTATTGTGACTTGTTAAGCACATTTTTAATGGTAGAATACTTAATGGACATTTCAAGACATTTCATATTTTCCTTTATTATTATACTTTTTTAAACAACAACATTTAAAAACATAATTCCACTTCAACATTATTGCCTTTTGTGTCTAGGCCAGTGACCAACAAATCTGAATTGAATACATTTTAAATTCAGGCTATAACACAACAAAATGTGGAAAAGTTCATGGGGTGTGAATACTTTCTGAAGGCACTGTAGATAAAGTTTGTGTGTCGTGCAATACGTCCGATGCCACATAGCTTTGAGGAGAAAATGATTCAAGACTGAACTTGTGTTGCGCTTGCAAAAATAAGACAGGAAACCCTTTTCATCTTGGTCTGTCAACCACTGCGAGGCTTTGTGGAGCATCAGCCACACTCTTTTAATCTAAGATCAAAGCATTGTTCCTTTTTATCATTTTTCTTTCAAATTTAAACTTTAATTCTACACATTAATACTGCCAAAAATGTTCATCTCTGTTGCTCTCCAGTAGAGTGGGATAAGCTGGAGTGAGAGGATAGAGGAACCAACTCATTATTTACTGTACTGGACTGGACTTAGTATTGAAGTTCAAGTGATGATATTTGTCTGCACACGCTCCATGCCCACTTCTGCATCATTGCTTGCATGTACTGGGCTTGAGAAAACCGCTGCTGACTTTTTTGTTTCTAATTGGACTTGCAGGGTGTATGTTTGTGTCTCCGGATATATTTATATCCTGATGCCGCTGTCCTTACCCAGCAGATCCGCAAAGGCCAGAAGGCAACGACAGTGAGTCATCAACCACTGTTGAGTAAGGCTGGAGTTCGGTCTTAACCTGAAGTCGTGTATATGTTCTGGGATAGGATTGTTTATCAAATCAAATTTTATTTGTCACATGTGCCGAATTCAACATGTGCAGTAGACCTTACAGTGAAATGCTGACTTACAAGCTCTTTCACAACGATGCAGAGTTAAATAAGAACATAAAAACACACGAGGTAGTTGAGGTAGGTATGTACATGTAGGCGGGGGTAAAGTGGTAACGTTACTCACTTCAACAAAGAAATATCAAGTTCCATTCTTCTCGAGTCAAGGATGATACATTGGTACTTATTCAAATGATTTCCATTTCTATTAGCACATTGCAGGGCATGATTAACAACCCCAGTTACAGCAGAAAATATTGTAAATATTGAACTTTCAGCCTATTTAAAGCATAAATATGTTTGTTTTCATTAATAACCTAATTATCAAACACATATATACACACACACACACACACACCATTGTCATGCAGTGTGCCATCGCCCTTTTGCTGTTTGCCTCCGTTGCTGGGGAAACACCTTATGGGTGGCGTGTCAGAGTGATGATGTCATGTAGAGTGTGTGCTGGCACATCAAATCAGGTTTAACGTCGCTCTGCGTGCCCTCTGGGGCCGGAAAAGGAAAACAAACTCAAACATCCACGAGTCATTCCCTGGATATGTGTTAATAATAAGTGACCTTCTATGTAGGCCTGGGCAGTTTGAACGGAGGGTGGTTTATTTTTCAAACCATTCTGCTAGGGCTAGGAGGTTATGCCAGTTGACACAAAGAGAAGACAGTTCAGTGTCTGCAAGTCCATGAAGCAGTTATGCATGTTAATGTACTTCACATTTCCTCCATAGGTTTTGATATTGGGAAATGTCGTTACTGCAATGTGGTAAAGAGATGTAATTATTAGAGGCCAGTAATTCTGTCCTCGTGCCTCTACACTCTTATAAAAAAGGGTTATTCGGCCGTCCCGATGGGAGAACCCTTTTTGGTTCCAGGTAAAATTATTTTTGGTTCCAGGTAGAACCATTTTGGGTTCCATGTAGAACCCTCTATGGAAAGGGTTCTACATGGAACCCAAAACAGTTCTACATGGAACCCAAAAGGGTTCTACTTGGAACCAACAAGGGTTCTTCGAAGGGTTCTCCTATGGGGACAGCCAAAAAAAACATTTTTCTATGAGTGTAATGCGGATGAATATTGCCCTGAAGTGTATAAAACCAACTTGAGACAGTGGGCCTTTTTATTACACAAGCACACACGTCCCCTTGAATGTCCAAGCGCCAAGGTGCTGAGTTCTGTAACATAACCAGTAGTGGCACACACACACACTCCTACCAATATGGCCTTGATAATGGCTAGTGGTCCATGTGCGGAGGCCTGAGTGCAGTGATGTGACCATCAGTGAGACAAGTTCCAGGCCTTTAGGGACCAGTAGTAAAGTAAAGTTTCTCAAGCCGTAGCACCAGATGGACTGGGATCACGAAGCCATTGCTGGTGCATGACCAAAACCCTGCTTTTCTACAAACCACACACACTCACAGACTCCCATTTCAGGGCGTATGGACGCTCACACACAGAACTGACCACATTTGTCTACAAATACACATGCTCTCACGCGTGTTTGCACACAGACACAGAACACACCTCACTACTCAACAAACATACATGCACTGACACACGTACACACCCCAAGCATTTATACACAATCTGCTTTTCAACAAACACGTGCTCACATGTGAATGTCCACTATTTTTCAATGCTATACTGTGTTTAACTGTGTTCGATCTTGCCTAGCCATCTTGTCTCAAGAGGACCACAATGGAAATACAGTTGAAGTCAGAAGTTTACATACATCTTAACCAACTACATTTAAACTCAATTTTTCACAATTCCTGACATTTAATCCGAGTAAAATTTCCCTGTCCTTAGGTCAGTTAGGATCACCACTTTATTTTAAGAATGTGAAATGTCAGAATAATAGTAGAGAGAATGATTTATTTCAGCATTTCTTTCTTTCATCTCATTCCCAGTGGATCAGAAGTTTACATACATTCAATTAGTATTTGGTAGCATTGCCTTGAAATTGTTTAACTTGGGTCAAACGTTTTGGGTAGCCTCCACAAGCTTACCACAAGCTTACCACAATAAGTTGGGTGAATCTTGGCCCATTCCTCCTGAATGGGCCAGCTGGTGTAACTGAGTCAGGTTTGTAGGCCTCCTTGCTCGCACACACTTTTTCAGTTCTGCCCACAAATGTTCTATAGGTGTGAGGTCAAGGCTTTGTGATGGCCACTCCAATACCAATACCTTGACTTTGTTGTCCTTAAGCCATTTTGCTATAACTTTGAAAGTATGCTTGGGGTCATTGTCCATTTGGAAGACCCATTTGCTTCATGGTTCCTCTTTAAGGAATACCTAGGATAGGATAAGTAATCCTTCTCACCCCCCCTAAAATATTTAGATGCACTATTGTAAAGTGGCTGTTCCACTGGATGTCATAAGGTGCATGCACCAATTTGTAAGTCGCTCTGGATAAGAGCGGCTGCTAAATGACTTAAATGTAAATGTAAATGTGTTCTTCGGCATGCAAGCTTCCCCCTTTTTCCTCCAAACATAACAATGGTCATTTTGGCCAAACAGTTCTATTTTTCTTTCATCAGACCAGAGGACATCTTTGTCCCCATGTGCAATCCATAGTCTGGCTTTATTTGGAGGTTTTGGAGCAGTTGTTTCTTCCTTGCTGAGCGGCCTTTCAGGTTATGTCGATATAGGACTCGTTTTACTGTGGATATAGATACTTTTGTACCTGTTTCACAAGGACCTTTGCTGTTGTTCTGGGATTGATTTGCACTTTTCACACCAAAGTACGTTCATCTCTAGGAGACATTACACATCTCTTTTCTGAGCGATAATGAAGGCTGCGTGGTCCCATGGTGTGTTTACTTGCGTACTATTGTTTGTACAGATGAATGTGGTACCTTCAGTAGTTTGGAAATTGCTCCCAAAGATGAAGCAGACTTGTGGAGGTCTACAATCTTTGTTCTGAGATTTCTTTACATTTTCCCATGATGTCAAGCAAAGAGGCACTGAGTTTGAAGGTAGGCCTTGAAAAAAGTCCACAGGTACACCTCCAATTGACTCAAATTATGTCAATTAGCTTATCAGCAGCTTCTAAAGCCATGATATCATTTTCTGGAATTTTCTAAACTGTTTAAAGGCACAGTCAACTTAGTGTATGTACACTTCTGACCCACTGGAATTGTGATACAGTGAATTATAAGTGAAATAATCTGCCTGTAAACAATTGTTGGAAAAATTACTTGCGTCATGCACAAAGTAAATGTCCCTACCGATTTGCCAAAACTATAATTTGTGGAGTGGTTGAAAAATGAGTTATAATGACCCCAACCTAAGTGTAGTTAAACTTCTGACTTCAACTGTCCCAGACTTTGTGTGTTATCCTTGATGATTTTACTGAAGTGCATGTAATGGCTTTTTCAAGTTGTGTGCTTGTTTTTCTAAGTGGTTGAATTAATAAACTAAACTACTGAACAAAAATATAAATGCAAGTGTTGGATCCATGTTTCATGGGCTGAAATGAAATATCCCAGAAATGTTTCATGTGCACAAAAAGCTCATTTCTTTTTTTTTTTTTTTTTTTCATTCCTGTTAGTAAGCATTTATCTTTTGCCAAGATAATCCATCCACCTGACAGGTGTTACATATCAAGAAGCTGATTAATCAGCATGCTCATTACACAGGTGCATCTTGTAAATAAAAGGCCACTCTAAAATGTGCAGTTTTGCCACATAACACAATGCCACGTGTGCAATTGGCATGCTGACTTCAGGAATGTCCAGTAGAGCTGTTACCAGGCATAAGCTATGGACAACAAACATAGTTGCATTTTATCGATGGCAATTTGAATGTACAGAGATACAGTGACGAGATCCTGAGGCCCATTGTTGTACCACTCATCCTCCGTCATTACCTCATGTTTTTGCATGATAATGCACGCACGGCCCCATGTCGCAAAGATCTGTACACAATTCCTGAAGCTCAAAATGTCCATGTTCTTTCATGGACTCCATACTCACCAGGCATGTCACACATTGAGCATGTTTAGGATGCTCTGGATCAACGTGTTTCAGTTCCCAACAATATCCTTCAACTTCGCACAGCCATTGAAGAGGAGTGGGATAACATTCCACAGGCCACAGTCATCAGCCTGATCAATTCTATGCAAGGGGGATATGTTGCACTGCATTAGTCAAATGGTGGTCACACCACATACTGACTGGTTTTCTGATCCACGCCCTTACCTTTTTTTTAAAAGGTATCTGTGACCAACAGGTGCACATCTGTATTCCCAGTCATGTGATATCCATAGATTAGGGAGTAATACATTTATTTCAATTGTCCTTGAACCGCCCACTTCGGGCTTTCATTGTTTGCCTTATTTCAGCACTGACGATACCATCTCATCCACAGAACAAGTCCACATTCTCTCGTCTCTCTCTTTCCACCCAGGGACCCCTGGGGCGTTGCTTTAAAGTAACCAGTGACCCTTGAACGACATTGCAGAATCCGACTGCATGGGATAGGTGGTGGTCGTGCTATGAATACTTTCATGCTCAGATGCTCGTCCCCATATTGGGAATGGAAATATCCTGGGCTTTGGCTAAGCTTCTGGGAGAGGGTTTCGATCTCTGGTCGCAAACTCCAGTCTCAACCCCTAGAGTTTATTATCCCCTATACCACAACTATTACCACAGAACACAATATTAACACACACAATAACTGGTAGAAATATATTCACCGGAGAAAAAAACGGTCTATACTATGCCAGTACTAGATTGACAGTGGAAAATTGTATGAAATAATGCCAATGCTAGGTTTTGTTTAATTAGGACAGACTACAGTAATTAAAAAAATATGTTTTGCAATAGAGAATTAGAATGAGCGTTCAATTGGACAAGTCCTGCTAGTTCCTCACTGTTCCAGTGTTTTTTTCCCCCATTCTCTCTCCCCCAGGGCCTTGTGATTGAGCGCATCGGCAGAAGACCCCTCCTCATCTTCGGCTTCAGCGCCATGGCCTTCTTCTTTGGCCTTCTCACTGTGTTTCTCAATTTCCAGGTCAGTGCAGCCCATCCACTGTGCAACACACTCCTCTGAGTCATGTCTACATGTCAACCGCATCAGTAAACAGGTTGCTGTCTTTTATTAAGACTGGAATTCAATGAAGTCATGAATCCAGAGTGACATTGTTGTCCTTGGGCTGTTAAAATTCCCAAAGAAATGCAAAACACCTGCTACAAGCCTTGATTTCTGACAGTTTCATAAATGCCCTGGAATATAACCTCTTGATATCATGCAATAGGTGTTTTTGGAACCAATATGGAGATTCTAAAAATGATAACCAAGTAAATATTAAGAGTTGTTTTCCCCAAAGATGCCATATCCACCAATAAAAAAATAATAAGAATAATTTGTTACGTTACAGCCTTATTCTAAAATATATAGAATACATGTTTTTCCTCATCAATTTACACACAATACCCTGTAATGACAAAGTAACAACACGTTTTTAGAAATGTTTGCAAATGTATTATATATAATAAACAGATACCTTATTTACAGAAGTATTCAGACCCTTTGCTATGAGACTCGAAATTGAACTTAGGTGCATCCTGTTTCGATTGATCATCCTTGAGATGTTTCTACAACTTAAGAGTCCACCTGTGGTAAATTCAAGTGATTGGACGTGATTTGGAAAGGCATGCACCTGTAAGGCCCCACAATTGACAGTGCATGTCAGAGCAAAAACCAAGTCATGTGGTCGAAGGAATTGTCCGTAGAGCTCTGAGACAGGATTGTAATTGAGGCACAGATCTGGGGAAAGGTTCCAAAACATTTCTGCAGTAAAGGGTCTGAATACTTATATCAATAAGATATTTCAGAAAAAAAACAATGAATACATTTTAAAATAAGGCTTTAATGTAACAGAATGTGGAAAAGTCTTGGTCTGAATACTTTAGTATTCCTAGGCTGGCGTGGTTACACGTGGTCAGCGTTTTTGAGGCCTGTTGGACGTACTGCCAAATTCTCTAAAACGATGTTGGAGGCGCCTTCTGGTAGAGAAATCAACATTAAATTATCTGGAAACAGCTCTGATGGACAATTCCATCAGTCAGCATGCCAATCACACGCTCCCACAAAACTTGAGACATCTGTGGCATTTTGTTGTGACAAAACTGCACATTTTTTAGTTACCTTTTATAATCCCCACTTCAAGGTGCACCTGTGTAAAGATCATGCTGTTTAATCAGCTTCTTGATATGCCACACCTGTCAGGTGGATTGATTATCTTGGCAAAGGGGAAATGCTCACTAACATGGATTTTAAACAAATTTGTGCTCAAAATGTGAAAGAAATACGCTTTATGTGCATATGAAAAAATTCTGGGATCTTTTATTTCAGCTCATGAACATGAGACCAACACTTTACATGTTGCGTTTTCTATTTTTGTCCAGTGGAGTTTAAAAAGGGTTAGTTCTGGCCACTTATTCTGAAGATTTGGGTTCCAGCCACCCTTACAAAAAAGCACATGTCAAATTTGCAGTTTCAGATGTGAAATAGCAGTTTTGACACGTTGAGTTTAAATATCATATGCGAAACCTTGTTTTCATGTATTAAATTCAGAGTTTACATGTTAACACCACATTTTCACTTGTGAGGAGAATAAACATGTTGTTTTCACCTCACATGTGATTTGTGAAAATCTATTTTGCAGTTTCACTTGTAAGAAAACTCCACATTTACTTCAATGTTTGCAAACAAATGAAATGTAAACAAACACGGTATATCCTAAAAACATGGTTAAAACAATAGTCTATGGATTTGAGTAGTTGCATTTCTCCAGCCCCATTCCTCTGCTTTTTACCAAAACTGTGTTGGGGTGAACACATGGTTCATGTGTTTTTTTTCTCCCCCCAATTTCATGGTATCCAATTGTTAGTAGTTACTGTCTTGTCTCATCGCTACAACTCCCATACAGGCTTGGGAGAGACGAAGGTCGAAAAACATGCGTCCTCCGAAACACAACCCAACCAAGCCGCACTGCTTCTTAACAGTGTGCATCCAACCCAGAAGCCAGCCGCACCAATGTGTCGGAGGAAACACCGTACACCTAGCGACCTGGTCAGTGTGCACTGCGCCCGGCCCGTCACAGGAGTCACTAGTGCGCGATGAGACAAGGATATCCCTACCGGCCAAACCCTCCCTAACCCGGACGATGCTAGCCAATTGTGCGTCGCCCCATGGACCTCCCGGTCGCGGGCCGGCTGCGACAGAGCTTGGGCTCGAACCCAGAGTCTCTGGTGGCACAGCTACCCGGGAGGCCCTACGTGGTTCATGTTTTAATGAAGTTTTACCACTTTAAACACCTTTTAATAGATCAACAGTGCAATCAATATGGTGCAATCCTCTAGTGAGAGAGTTACTTTTGTGTCAATAATATCAATCAAAACTTCAAGAACAACCTTTTTTGTATTGCAAAAGAAATAATACAATTGAAAGCATATTATTAACCCAAAAGTATTGAGAGCAAAACAAAATATTGCATTGAAATAATTTTCTACGCAAAAAAAACGGAACGTTTTCAATTAATAATTGGTTATGATAACCAAATTAAATAAATGCCTCCCTCTTTATTGCAATTTGACCTTTTTTGTTATCTTATTGCCACATTCATTCCAGCACGATAGCATCCTGCGTTCCACTGCTGGCATTTGAAGCTAAGCAGGGTTAGTCCTGGTTGGTCCCTGGATGGGAGACCAGATGTAACTGGAAGTGGTGAAAAATACACGTAGGAAAATGTTTTAAAACATTTTGAAAAATGTACTTTTGAAACTTCACACGTCTGAAAACCATGTGTCTGACTCGTGAAAAAAATTGTCCAAGCTTTTTTTTGTAAGGGCGTGCCAACAGTGCATAACTACACAGCATCACGTTCACTCACAACCAGTATCTATTCAACTTTTACAATCGTCAACCAGCTGTGTTTATTCAACAGTCTGTCATGTCATCCACATTGAGTGTTTGTTTTGTTTGACTCCTGACACTCGAAAGCCTTGGTTGAGATGCAATACTGCAGCTAGTCTCACCAACCCCAACATTGGAATACACCAAAATGAACAAACAGAGCAAAACTTTACTCTGAACATTAGAACTTTGAAATGGGTGCACTGTTTATAGATATCAAACTTAAATACTTATTCTAAATGAAGTATACAGATAATGCTGCTCCCTTACTTTCTCTTTCTCTCTTACAGGACCAATATACATGGATGCCCTATCTCAGTTTCACCTGTATTTTGGCTGTAATTGCCTCCTTCTGCTCCGGTCCAGGTAAAGCTACAGATTTGGGTTCTCTCTCTCTCTCGTGCTCTCGCTCTCTCTCAGTACTAATTGCCATAGTCACTACTCTTGGAAGGCGTTCCAGTGTACTTAAACATATTGGATGAGTAAGACCGCCAGTGAGAAGAGTTACCATGGCAGGTGCTGCAATATATTAGCACATCAATTAGCAGGCAACCCTTGGCTTTGCTGTTATTTTTAGCGCATGCTATGCATATGGTATCGTGTGCGCTCAATGGAGGTGCACGATTGGACGTGTGTGCAAAGTTTCAAAGGTAGCCTGTTACCGAGCATTTATAGTGGGGCAAAAAAGTATTTAGTCAGCCACCAATTGTGCAAGTTCTCCCACTTAAAAATATGAGAGAGGCCTGTAATTGTCATCATAGGTACACTTCAACTATGACAGACAAAATGAGGGGGGAATCCAGAAAATCACATTGTAGGATTTTTAATGAATTTATTTGCAAATTATGGTGGAAAATAAGTATTTGGTCAATAACAAAAGTGTGCTGGCTGCTGGGTTTTTCATGCTCAACATTTTCCCGTGTGTATCAAGAATGGTCCACCACCCAAAGGACATCCAGCCATTGGCAGGACAGACAGTGGTCGAAAACGGGTCATTGATGAAAGAAGACAAAGGAGGTTGACACGAATTGTGCAGAGCAACAGAAGGGCTCCACTTACAGTAGTCAACTGACAGTCCAAGTACAACATTGGTGCCCATAAAAGAAATCACAACTCGTCGTACCTTGACACAAACGGGGTAAAAAGAAACTGCTTGCAGTGGGCTAAAGAACAAAAACACTGGACGCTGGAGAATTGGAAAAACATTGCCTGGTTTTAATCCCAATTCCTGCTGTTTCATGCTGTTGGGAGGACTAGGGTATGGAGAAAACCACATGAGTACATGCATCTATCATGCCACGTGTCAATATTGCAGTGTGATGGTGTCGGTTGTGTTTTCATGGCCCACATTGGGCCCCTTGATAAAAGTGGAGCAAGGTTTAAATGCCACAGCATATCCGAACATCATTGCCGATCAGGTGCATCCCTTTGTCAGCAGTGTTTCCATCGACAAATATATTTTTTCAGCAGTATAATGCCCAATGCCAAGGATTATCCAGGAATGGTTCTATGAACATGACAGTGAATTCAGCTTACTGCAGTGGTCTGCCCAGTCACCAGATTTCAATCCAATTGAGTATCTGTTGGATAAGATGGAACGAGCTATTCGGAGTAGAAATCCACTACGGGCCAACTTGACACAACTGTGGGAGGCATTGGAGTCAACATGGCCAGCATCCTTGTGGAATGCTTTCAACACCTTGTAGAGTCCATGCCCGATGAATTGAGGCTGTTCTGATGTCAAAAGTGGGTGCAACTTAGTATGTTGAAATATACAATAATTGTTTGTTTTCCTATATGTGACATATATTTCTGCCTTATATACATACAGTATATATGTGCATATATGTATAATGTGTGTGACACATGTAGTATTAAAATGTTTATTATATATACAGTACCAGTCAAAGGTTTGAACACACCTACTCATTCAAGGGTTTTTCTTTATTTTTACTATTAAAAATGCGGAGCTATACAGAGCCCTCCTATAACGGAATTCTTCGTCCTCCTCTGACGAGGAGTATGAAATGTCGGACCAATGCGCAGCGTGGTATGTGTTCATGATGATTTATTTTACTGAACACTGAAAATACAAAATAACAACGTGAAAATAAACTAAATCCAAAACACTAAAACAGAAAATAATCACCCCCAAAACACAGGTGGGAAAAGGCTACCTAAGTATGATTCTCATTCAGAGACAACGAACGACACCTGCCTCTGATTGAGAACCATACCAGGCCAAACACATAAACACAACATAGAACATAGACTACCCACCCCAACTCACGCCCTGACCATACTAAAACAAAGACATAACAAAGGAACTAAGGTCAGAACGTGACACCTCCGTATCATTACAACATTTGGAAGGCGCACGGCTTCACCGAACGGAGCTCGATTTGTCCTCCACAAGCCTCGACCACATTGCCGGAACAAGCATAAATCGGCTATTATGCAACTCCCCAGACAACACACCCTGTTCAAAATGAAATCTGCAACCAGGGCTGTTACGTGTTACGTTGACTGTATTGCCACCACACTGGCATAGCCGCAGGAAGTTGGGGTTCTTCAAAAATATTATTATTTGAAAAATATATAATTTGTGGGTCTTGACTAGTCCTGTATTAGTGGACCGATTTATAGCCATCCTGTAGAAGGGGATAATGCATTTCTTTGCATCGCAAGATAGTTCTCAATTAAACATGTTGTGAGCTACACATTTCTCTTCCCTCCCCTGCAATTCTTCCCAGGTCGTTAGTGTAAAAGAGAAAGTAGTGCACTATATTCTCTGTCAATAAATCTGGGAAAATAGTGGTTAATAAACAACTCTTAAGGGCGGCCCTATAAAAAAAATAATCTCTGTTTATTTTTTCCTGGTTACATTTTTCTTCTTTTCACTCTCAACATTACAATTGGTCATAGTGAATTGTTTTTATTGGATGTCATTTGAGTCCATGTCAATGCTTAAATCAGTTCAGAAGACAATTTTTGGGGGTCTGGAAGATAACAAACAAATGTAGACTTTGTTTTGGTGTAAATCCCTTTTTAATTGTGCATCTAGCGAGTGAGGAATGTACTGGTAAAGCAGTGGTTCTGTACTGCTGCTGCTCATTTCATGGTAAAGTTTGCAAATAACAAATAGTAAATACAAATGATATACTTACTCATGATATACTTCTGCCAGGTAAGCCTACTTTGCAGTTCATTTCATTTCTTTGTCAGTGGGCAAACGTACAAAATTAGCAGGGGATCAAATACTTATTTCCCTCACTGTATATACTTTTGTACCATAGCATCTTCACAGGTTTTTTGCTGTTGTTCTGGGATTGATTTGCACTTTTCACACCAAAGTACGTTAATCTTTAGGTGACAGAACACGTCACCTTCCTGAGCGGTATGTCGGCTGCATGGTCCCATGGTGTTTATACTTGCGTACTATTGTTTGTACAGATGAACGTGGTACCTTCAGGCGTTTGGAAATTGCTCCCAAGGATGAACCAGACTTGTGGAGGTGTACATTTTTTCTCTGAGGTCTTGGCCGATTTTCTTCTGATTTTCCCATGATGTCAAGCAAAGAGGCACTGAGTTTGAAGGTAGGCCTTGATATACATCCACAGGTACACCTCCAATTGACTCAAATGATGTCAATTAGCCTATGGGAAGCTTCTAAAGCCATATCTTGTCTGCAAAATGAACAAGCCTACAGTCTATGGCATGGCGCATAGCAAGATGACATACAGTAGGCCAACTCATATTCTGTTTTATTGTGATGGTGTATATTAGATTGATTTAGGATTTTTTAAAATGTATATGTTCCAAAGGTGCGTATCAGTGGCTTGTATGCAGATTTCAGTGGATTGTATGCGTGGAGGCCTGGAAATGCTATACTGTATGTGTTTATGTTAATGACGGGTAAATTACCTTGAGACCGGCAGTCTTTTGCATAACCATAACCATCTGACAAAATTGAATGACCGCCACAGCCCTAAACAGACCCAACTCATCTTGTCACCTGGTTTTATCTTTGGTTGACACAGAATAAACAAACATGGCGGAACGCACAACTCTAGCCACCATTGGATTACTGTAGACTTTTAGAAAGTGTTATACACAATTATTTCAATCACTGGTGAAAAGCTTCATGTTGCTTGACGTGCACATCTCTGACAGCCTGAAATGGCCCATCCAGACAGTGTGGTGAAGAAGGCGCAACAGCACCTCTTCAAATTCAGGAGGCTGAAGAAATTTGGCTTGGTCCCTGAAACTCTCACAAACTTCTACAGATGCACGATTGCGAGCATTCTGTCGGGCTGTATCACCGCCTGGTACAGCAATTGCACCGTCCGCAACTGCAGTGCTCTCCAGTGGGTGGTGCGGTCTGCCCAACGCTTCACTGGGGGCATACTGCCTGCCCTATAGTACATGAAGGCCAAGAATATCATCAAGGTCCTCAGCTACCCGAGCCATGGCCTGTTCACCCCACTACCATCTAAAAGGCTGAGACACCACAGGTGCTTCCAAGTTGGGACTGAGAGACTGAAAAACAGCTTTTATCTCCAGGCTAACAGATTGTTAAATATTCACCACTAGCTGGCCTCCTCCCAGTGCTCTGTCCTGATCTCAGTCACTGTTACGAGCAGACAATCACCTGGTACTCTACCCTGCACCTTAGAGATGCTGCTCTATGTACATAGTCAATGAACACAGGTCACTTTAATAACGTTTACATACTGTTTTACCCACTACATACAGTGGCAAGAAAAAGTATGTGAACACTTTGGAATTACCTGGATTTCTGCATAAATTGGTCATGAAATTTGATCTGATCTTCATCTAATTCACAACAATAGACAAGTCTGCTTAATCTAATAACACACAATCAATTATACATTTTCATGTCTTTATTGAACACACCGTGTAAACATTCACAGTGTATGGTGTAAAAAGAATGTGAACCCTTGGATTTGATAGCTGGTTGACCCTCCTTTGGCAGCAATAACCTCAACCAAATGTTTTCTGTAGCTGCGGATCAGACCTGCTCAACAGTCAGGAGGAATTTTGGACCATTCCTCTTTACAAAATTGTTTCAGCAATGTTCTTGGTATGTCTGGTGTGAACCGCTCTCGAGATCATGCCACAGCATCTCAATTGGGTTGAGGTCAGGGCTCTGACTTTGCCAATCCAGAAGGCGTATTTTCTTAAAGCCACTACTGCGGCTTTAACAGTGTTTTGGGTCGTTGTCCTGTGTTTTGGGTCGTTGTCCTGTTGCATCACTCAACTTCTGTTGAGCTTCAATTGCCGCACAGGTAGCCTTACATTCTCGTGCAAAATATCTTGATAAACATGGGAATACATTTTTCTGTCAATGATAGCAAGCTGTCCAGGCGCTGAGGCAGCAAAGCAGCCCCAAACCATGATTCTCTCTCCACCATACTTTACAGTTGGGATGAGGTTTTGATGTTGGTGTGCTGTGCCTTTTTTTTCTCCACATATAGTGTTGTCTGTTCCTTCCAAACAACTCAACTGTAGTTTCATCTGTCCACAGAATATTTTGCCAGTAGCGCTGTGAAACATCCAGGTACTCTTTTGCGAACTTCAGACGTGGAGCAATGTTTTTTTGAACAGCAGTGGCTTCTTTCGTGGTGTCCTCCCATTAACACTATTCTTGTTTAGTGTTTTTGTCACACCCTGACCATAGTTTGCTTTGTATGTTTCTATGTTTTGTTTGGTCAGGGTGTGATCTGAGTGGGCATTCTATGTTGTGTGTCTAGTTTGTCTGTTTCTGTGTTTGGCCTGATATGGTTCTCAATCAGAGGCAGGTGTTAGTCATTGTCTCTGATTGGGAACCATATTTAGGTAGCCTGTTTGGTGTTGGGTTTTGTGGGTGATTGTTCCTGTCTTTGTGGCACCAGATAGGACTGTTTTGGTTTTTTCACGTTTCTTGTTTTGTAGATTGTTGTAATTTCATCTTTATTAAAGATGTACAAAACTAACCACGCTGCATTTTGGTCCGCCTCTCTTTCACCAGAAGAAAACTGTTAGTTTTACGTATCGTAGACTCGTCAACAGAGATGTTAGCATGTTCCAGAGATTTCTGTAAGCCTTTACCTGACTCTCTAGGATTCTTCTTAACCTCTGATTAATCTGAGCTGTGCTCTTGCAGTCAATTTTTCAGGACAGCCACTCCTAGTAAGAGTAGCAACAGTGCTGAAATGTCTCCATTTATAGACAATTTGTCTTACTGTGGACTGATGAATATCAAGGCTTTTAGAAATACTTTTGTAACCATTTCCAGCTTCATGCAAGTTAACAGTTCTTAATCTTAGGTCTAATGAGATCTTTTTTGTTTGAGGCATGGTTCACATCAGGCAATGCTTCATGTGAATAGCAAACTCACATTTTGTGAGTTTTTTTTATATGCAGGGCAGCTCTAACCAACATCTCCAATCTCGTCTCATTGATTGGACTCCAGGTTAGCTGACTCCTGACTTCAATTATCTTTTGGAGAAGTCATTAGCCTAGGGGTTCACATACTTTTCCAACCTACACAGTGAATGTTTAAATTATGTATTCAATATAGACAAGACAATTACAATTGTGTGTGTGCTATTTGTTTAAGCCACTGTTTGTCTATTGTTATGACTTAGAGGAAGATTAGATCACATTTTTTTTGGACCAATTTATGCAGAAATCCAGGTAATTCCGAAGGGTTCACATACTTTTTATTGCAACTGGATGTACTGTATTCTAGTCAATGGGGAGAAAGGTTAAAGAAGGATTTTTAAGCCTTGAGACATGGATTGTGTATGTGTGCCATTCAGATGGTGAACGGGCAAGACAAAATGTTTAAGTGCCTTTGAATGGGGTATGGTAGTAGGTGCCGGGCTCACTAGTTTGTGACAAGATCTGAAATGTTGCTGGGTTTTTCACGCTCAATCATTTCTTGTGTCTATCAAGACTTGTCCACCACCCAAAGGACATGTAGCCAACTTGACAACTTAACTGTGGGAAGCATTGAAGTCAACATGGGCAAGCATCCCTGTGGAACACTTTAAACACATTTTACGACACTTTGTAGACAAGGTGTTCCTAATATTTGGTACACTCAGTGTATATTTATATTGTGGACTCTGACGTGACTCGTTCTGATAATTCTTAATTACTTACATTTTGGGGGATTTGTTTGTATGTGTTGTTTGTTTCTGCACTGGAGCTAGAAACAAGCATTTCACTGCGATAACATTTGCAATATATGTTTACGCGACCAATACAATTTTATAATACGATTTGATTTTGATGATACTCGCACAGTGTCAAATGTTCATTTGATTATATAATTATGTCCCCAGGCCTGCACAGCATATTATCTTCATTCAGTCTATGGAAACAAAGTAAGACAGAAACATTTGAAGAGTTATTGAGGTTTGCAAAACCAGAATATACACCCTTGCATTGTGTAGGCAAAAACCATAACGTTAGCTACATCTCATTCAGTCTAGCTATATAGTGCTAATTGTAGGAATGGGTGATAGCTAATAAAGCTTCTTCTAAATGTAACAAAAACCCATGGACATTAACAATAATAACAAACTACAATCACAGGATAGGAATTGGGTTAGTTGTAATTATCTTTGGTAGCCAAAACTGCTAGGGTGAAATGGTATGCTAGCTAGCTAGTTTTACCGCCTAGCCAAATGCCTACAACAATTACTGTAGTATGCAATCATTATATACAAATATCAAAGTAACCATTCACAATACAATACATTTGCGTGGCTCATATGTACATTTACATTTAAGTCATTTAGCAGACGCTCTTATCCAGAGCGACTTACAAATTGGTGCATTCACCTTATGACATCCAGTCGAACAGTCACTTTACAATAGTGCATCTAAATCTTAAAGGGGGGTGAGAAGGATTACTTATCCTATCCTAGGTATTCCTTAAAGAGGTGGGGTTTCAGGTGTCTCCGGAAGGTGGTGATTGACTCCGCTGTCCTGGCGTCGTGAGGGAGTTTGTTCCACCATTGGGGGGCCAGAGCAGCGAACAGTTTTGACTTGGCTGAGCGGGAACTGTACTTCCTCAGTGGTAGGGAGGCGAGCAGGCCAGAGGTGGATGAACGCAGTGCCCTTGTTTGGGTGTAGGGCCTGATCAGAGCCTGGAGGTACTGAGGTGCCGTTCCCCTCACAGCTCCGTAGGCAAGCACCATGTAAATGGCAAGCACACATGTAAATACACTTAAAGCTGCAATATGTAACACTTTTGCGCAACCCAACAAAATTCACATAGAAATGTCAGTTATAGATCTGTCGTGCTCATGGAAAGCAAGTCTAAGAAGCGGTTGATCGGTTCTATGTGTGCTATTTCTATGGTTCCCGTTTTTAAGTTTTGTTTCTTTTACTTTCGGTATTGTACACCAGCTTTAATTTTTCTTATGGAAGAATCTTTTGCCTTATGAATTCACAGTCTTTCACGTGCCTTGTTGCAAACTCCAGGCGTGCAGTCTTGTGCCTTTTTCTCAGGAGTGACTTCTGTCTGGAAACTCTCCCATAAAGCCCAGGTTGGTGCAGTGCTGTAGAGACGGTTGTCCTTGTCAGCCAAGGAACTCTGTGGTTCTGTCATTGGGTTCTTGGTCATCAAGGTCCTTATACCCTTCTCCAGATATATGCCTCATCACAATTCTATCTCAGAGATCTACGGATAGTTCCTTGGACTTTTTTTTTCTCTGGCATGTCGGTTTCTTTCTAAATCATGTGCAAACAATTGAATTGGCTGTAGGTGGTCTTCAATAAAGTTGTAGAGACATCTCAAGGATGATCGAAGGAAATTGGATGCACCTGAGCTCAATTTGGAGTGTCATAGCAAAGGGGTGTGAATGCTTACAGTTCCAGTCAAAAGTTTGGACACACCTACTTATTCAAGGATTTTACTTTAATTTGACTATTTTCTGCATTGCAGAATAATAGTGAAGACATCAAAACTATTAAATAACACATATGGAATCATATAGTAAACAAGAAAATGTTAAACAAATCAAAATAGATTTTAGATTTTAGATTCTTCAAAGTAGCCACTCTTTGCCTTGATGACAGCTTTGCACATTCTCTACAACCAGCTTCACCTGGAATTCTTTTCCAACAATTTTGAAAGAGCTCCCACATATACTGAGCACTTGTTGGCTGCTTTGCCTTCACTCTGCGGTCCAACTCATCCCAAACCATCTCAATTGGGTTGAGGTCGGGTGATTGATTCTATAAGATTTAGGTTAGGGGACTCACTGGAAATTGTTTTGATTTAAATGGGTTCCCAGCTGAAAAAGTTTGAATACCACTGCTCTAAAGGGCAGCAGTTGTTGCTATTTTCCAATCTTAAGTAACTGTTGCAAACATTTGGCTATATTATATACATTGATATTTTAATCTTAAAACAAACGTACAGAAAGGGCTGCTTAGGGCTCCACTATTACCAAAGGGCCCCTCCAGAATGTATTTATTTTAGGCCAATTTGATTTAGCCTACTGTAATATTGTTGGATTCATTACCTCTGAAGATAAAATGAAATTGTAAAGGGATTTACACATTTTCTGTTGGAATCTGTGCCATCGTGCGCTATCGTGCATACATTTATTTTGCCCCCCACACCAAACTCGGTTATGACACCAGGTTAAAATATCAAAACAAACTCTGAACTCTGAATTTTGGGACAGGTCGAAAATCATTAAACATGTATGGCAATTTATCTAGTTAGCTTGCACTTGCTAGCTAACGTTAAGTTGTCCTATTTAGCTAGCTTGCTGTTGCTAGCTAATTTGTCCTGGGATATAAACATTGAGTTGTTATTTTACCTGAAATGCACAAGGACCTCTACTCCGACAATTAATCCACATAAAAAATGGCCAACTGAATCATTTCTAGTCATCTCTCCTCCTTCCAGGCTTTTTCGTCATTTAACTTATATGGTGATCGCATCTAAACTTTCATTGTATTACCACGACAACCGGCAAAACAGTTTGTCTTTCAGTCACCCACGTGGGTATATCCAATGAGGAGATGGCACGTGGGTACCTGCTTCTATAAACCAATGAGGAGATGGGAGAGGCAGGTCTTTCAGAGCGATCTGCGTCAGAAATAGGAATGAGTTCTATTTTAGCCCTTGGTGTCGCGGACGCTCGTTGGCGTGCAATCAGTGGGTGCAATAATTGAATAACATGGATTTCTAGATTTAATTTGCGACGCTCGCGCAAGCGACGTGTCCGGTCTGGTCAGCATGTAAGAGTACAAACGTTCTGAGTACATTTTGCATGATGAATACATATCCTTATTATTCTTTATTTGTATGGTGGGTGTCACGCCCTGACCTTAGTTATCTATGTTTTCTATCTTATTTTGGTCAGGTCAGGGTGTGACGAGGGTGGGTATATGTGTTTTCACCCTGTCTAAGGTTTTTGTATGTTTTTTTTTCTTCAAGTCTAGGGGTTTATATGTCTATGGTTGCCTAGATTGATTCTCAATCAGAGGCAGCTGTTTGTCGTTGTCGCTGATTGGGGACCATATTTAGGTAGCCATATTCCTTGGGTATTTTGTGGGTTATTGTCTATGTGTAGTTGCCTGTGTCTGCACTCGTTGTTCATAGCGTCACGTTCGTTTTGTTGTTTTGGTTAGTTTTCGTGTTCTTTGTGTTCTTCCTTTATTAACTTCTTGCGTCGAGCCATCCCGGATCTGGTATCGTGACTACAGCCTCGAGCTCATTACCATAACGCAACGTTAACTATTCATGAAAATCGCAAATGAAATTAAATTAATCTATTTGCTCTCAAGCTTAGCCTTTTGTTAACAACACTGTCATCTCAGATTTTCAAAATATGCTTCTCAACCATTGCAAAACAAGCATTTGTGTAACAGTATTGATTGCTAGCGTAGCATTTAGCGTAGCATTTAGAGTTAGCATTCAGCAGGCAACATTTTCACAAAAACCAGAAAAGGATTCAAATAAAATAATTTACCTTTGAAGAACTTCAGATGTTTTCAATGATGAGACTCTCAGTTAGATAGCAAATGTTCCTTTTTTACAAAAAATATTATTTGTGTTGACAAATTGTTCCGTTTTCTGCGTCACGTTTAGCTACGAAAAAAACATGTATCCGGGATTGTGTAAATCTATCCGCAAGCTCATTAGCATAACACAACGTTAACTATTCATGAAAATCGCAAATGAAATTAAATTAATCTATTTTCTCTCAAGCTTAGCCTTTTGTTAACAACACTGTCATCTCAGATTTTCAAAATATGCTTTTGAACCATAGCTAAACAAGCATTTGTGTAACAGTATTGCTAGCCAAGCATAGGACTATGCTTCTCTTTCACCATGCAACATTTTCCACAAAAACCAGAAAAGCATTCAAATAAAATAATTTACCTTTGAATAACTTCTGATGTTTTCAATGAGGAGACTCTCAGATAGCAAATGTTCAGTTTTTCCTGAAAGATTATTTGTTTAGGACAAATCGCTCCGTTTTCTGCGTCACGTTTAGCTACGTAAAAAAAACCTGTATTCAGGATTGTGTAAATCTATCCGCAAGCTCATTAGCATAACACAACGTTAACTATTCATGAAAATCGCAAATGAAATGAAATTAATCTATTTGCTCTCAAGCTTAGCCTTTTGTTAAATAATTTCGACACAGGACACCGGGCGGGACACCAGGTAAATGTAGTCTCTTATGGTCAATCTTCCAATGGTATGCCTACAAACACGTCACAATGCTGCAGACAATGGGGGAAACGACAGAAAGCGCAGGCTCATTCCTGGCGCATTCACAGCCATATAAGGAGACATTGGAACACAGCGCCTTCAGAATCTGGGGCATTTCCTGTATGAAACTTCATCTTGGTTTCGCCTGTAGCATTAGTTCTGGGGCACTCACAGATCATATCTTTGCAGTTTTGGAAACGTCAGAATTTTGTCTTTCCAAGACTGTCAATTCCATGCATAGTCGAGCATCTTTTCGTGACAAAATATCTTGTTTAAAACGGGAATGTTTTTTATCCAAAAATTAAAAGAGCACCCCCTATCTCGAAGAGGTTAACAGAAGAATGTATTCTAATCACGCTGCGCTTTGGTCTCCTCTTCACGATGAACGTGACAGTGGGTGTGAGATTTATTCATGTATTATTAAAATTAGAGGTCGACCGATTATGATTTTTCAACGCCGATTATTGGAGGACAAAAAAGCCGATTTAAATTTTTTGCAATTTATTTGTAATAATGACAATTACAACAATACTGAATGAACACTTATTTTAACTTAATATAATACATCAATAAAATCAATTTAGCCTCAAATAAATAATGAAACATGTTCAATTTGGTTTAAATAATGCAAAAACAAAGTGTTGGAGAAGAAAGTAAGTGCAATATGTGCCATGTAAGAAAGCTAACATTTAAGTTCCTTGCTCAGAACATGAGAACATATGAAAGCTGGGGGTTGCTTTTAACATGAGTCTTCAATATTCCCAGGTAAGAAGTTTTAGGTTGTAGTTATTATAGGACTATTTCTCTCTATACCTTTTGTATTTCATATACTTTTGACTATTGGATGTTTTTATAGGCACTTTATTGCCAGTGTAACAGTATAGCTTCCGTACCTCTCCCCGCTCGAACCAGGAACACATCGACAACAGCCACCCTCGAAGCAGCGTTACCCATGCAGAGCAAGGGGAACAACTACTCCAAGTCTCAGAGTGAGTGACGTTTGAAACTCTATTAGCACGCACCCGCTAACTAGCTAGCCATTTCACATCACATCGTTACACCAGCCTAATCTCGGGAGTTGATAGGCTTGAAGTCATAAACAACAGAGCTGCTGGCAAAATGCACCAAAGTGCTGTTTGAATGAATGCTTATGAGCCTGCTGGTGCCTACCATCGCTCAGTCAGACTGCTCTATCAAATCATAGGATTAATTATAACATAATAACACACAGAAATGCGAGCCGTAGGTCATTAATATGGTTGAATCCGGAAACTCATATTGAAAACAAGATGTTTATTCTTTCAGTGAATATATTGCTGTTACATTGCACAACCTTCAATGTTATGTCATTTTTACTTAAAATTCTGGCAAATTAGTTCGCAATGAGCCAGGCGCTCCGAACTCTTGCATATACTGGTGCAATGAATGCAAGAGAAGTGACACAATTTCACCTGGTTAATATTGCCTGCTAACCTGGATTTCTTTTAGTTAAATATGCAGGTTTAAAAATATATACTTCTGTGTATTGATTTTAAGAAAGGCATTGGTGTTTATGGTTAGGTACACGTTGGAGCAACGACAGTCCTTTTTCACGAATGCGCACTGCATCGATTATATGCAATGCAGGACATGCTAGATAAACTAGTAATATCATCAACCATGTGTAGTTATAACTAGTAACTGGTAAGTCTAATGCTAGCTAGCCACTTACCTTGGCTTCTTACTGCATTCGCGTAACAGGCGGGCTCCTCGTGAGGCAGGTGGTTAGAGCGTTGGACTAGTTAACCGTAAGGTTGCAAGATTGAATCCCTGAGCTGACAAGGTAAAAACCTGTTGTTCTGCCACTGAACAAGGCAGTTAACCCACCGTTCCTAGGCCGTCATTGAAATTAAGAATGTCTTCTTAACTGACTTGCCTAGTTAAATAAAGATGAAATAAATGTGTAAAAAAAAAAATATGCAAATTTGGCGTCCAAAATTATCCATTTCTGATTGTTATGAAAACCCGAAATCGGCCCGAATTAATCGGCCATTCTGATTAATCGGCCGACCTCTAATTAAAATATTTGATCATATTTTTTATGTATGTCATGTTTATATAGGCCTATGGGTTTTATACACAGTATATTGTCAAATGGCCAAATACTAGATGGCGAGCAGCATCAGCAAGGGATGACCTCGAGACTGCTTTGTGCAAATGAGGAGCTGCATTGCTGTGAACAATTCACTTCACCATGGAAACCATGGCCCAGATATTTGAAAGTTGGACAAAAAAAAATGAAGTATCACATAGGCTGCCTTCAGTTGTTTTGCCATGATCCATTGCAATGGACGTTAAGTCCTTGTGCTTTCAGCTGAGCCAATCAGGTGTAGGCTATCGCTCAATACGTACAGTTCTTTAAGAAAGTATTCATACCCCTTGACTTAATCCACATTTTGTAGTGTTTACATAAGTATTTACACCCTGAGTCAATACGGTCTAAGACTCTTCATCACAGTGCTAGTGGCGTCACTACAGACCTGGGTTCAATCCTGGGCTGTGTCGCAGCCGGCCGCCACCGGGAGACTCATGAGGCGGTGCACAATTGGCCCAGCGTCGTCAGGCTTAGGGGAGGGTTTGACCGGCCGGGATGTCCTTGTCCCATCACGCTCTAGCGACTCCTTTGGCAGGCCGGGCGCATATTTGCTGATTTCGGTCGCCAGTTCTATGGTGTTTCCTTCAACACACTGGTGTGGCTGGCTTCTGGGTTAAGCGAGCAGTGTGCCAAGAATCAGTGTGGCCTGGCAGGATTGTGTTTGGAGGACGTATGGCTTTCGACCTTCGGCTCTCCCGAGTCCGTACGGGAGGTGCAGAGATGGGACAAGACTGTAACTACCAATTTGGATCTAAAAATATATATTTGTTTTACCTTTGGCAGCGATTTCAGCTGTGAGTCTATCGGGGTAAGTCTCTAAAGCCCAGTTTCCATTGGCACTTTGAAGTCAACCCAGGTTGGGCTGGCCTTGGTGGGCTTGCTCAAATTGTATTTCCACTGCCTACAGAAATTAGAAATTATGTCATGTTGCTAGGTAGCCAATATGTGATTGCTGCTGGCTTCACTAATGTTGCTAGCTAGCAAACAAGTTGATGAATAATTTAATTCTGCCTCACCATGCTGTAACTAACGTTACCCCATCATCCTGCCAGTGCCAGCCAGACTTGGGGCCATGTATTTAGCTTGCTGATGTTAGCTAGCTTGCTAAATGGTTAGCGTCATCGCTAGCATAACAGGCTAGCTAGCTAGCTTAATTCCTACCTTGCTTGCCATGGCATTGGCTATTAAATAACCAAGCAAACCAGACAACAAGTTGGATATGTAGCTAGTTAGCTTTCAATACGAGCTAACTAGCAAGAATTCCTGCTAGCAAGTTAGCTAACTTGTTTCAACTCTGATTTGTTAGCTAACGTTAAGTAGTTAACATTTGAGGGTTGACTGTTTTCATACAATTGTGTAGTGCAACAATGAATGAATGATGAATGGTAATACATGTCATGGCTGATTACTGCAGTACTGCTTGTCCATGTGCAACAAGCCCAGACTAACTAGCTAAACATTGTGTCAGTATTCAGCAGTGATCAGCTTGGTGGTTGGATAGTAACGGCATCACTAGCCCAAATTCTAATCGTGATGGCATCAGTTGTGAAACTGGGCTGCGCTGGGCCAGGTTTCCCTCAACCCAGCTCAAATTTGAGAAATCCATTCGAGACTTTGGCCCTAATTTTAAGTGCCAGTGGAAACTGGGCTTAAGAGCTTTGCACACATGGATTGAACGATATTTGCACATTATTATTTGTAAAATTCTTTAAGCACTGTCAATTTGGTTGTTGATCATTGCTCGAAAGCCATTTTCAAGTCTTGCCATAGATTTTAAAGCCAATTTAAGTCAAAACTGTAAATATGCCACTCATGAACATTCAATGTTTTCTTGGTAAAGAGCTCCAGTGAATATTTGGCCTTGGGTATTAGGTTAAATTAATCTTTCAGCAGGACAATATCTACCAGTGTCTTAGCTCTATTCTGTTTATTTTTATCCTGAAAAAACAACCTAGTCCTTGCCAATGACAAGAATACCCATAACATGATACAACCACCACCTGCTTGAAAATATGAAGAGTGGTACTTATTGATGTGTTGTTAGATTTGCCCCAAACAGAACACTTTGTATACAGGACATGAAGTTAATTCATTTGCCCAATTGTATGCAGTTTTACTTTAGTGTCTTATTGCAAACAGGAGGCATGTTTTGGAATATTTTAATTCTGTTCAAGCGTCCATGTTTTCACTCTGTCACTTAGGTTACTGTTGTGGAGTAACTACAATGTTGTTGAACCAGCCTTAGTTTTCTGCTATCACAGCCATTAAACTCTATAACTGTTTCAAAGTCACCATTGGCCTCATGGTGAAATCCCTTAGCGGTTTCCTTCCTCTCTGGCAATTGAGTTAGGAAGGTGTGACTTGGTGACTTGGTGTATTGATACACCATCCAAACTGCAATTAATAACTTCACCATGCTCAAAGGGATGTGTCTGTTTTTTTTTTTTTTTTACCCATCTACCAATAGTTGCCCTTGTTTGCGAGGCATTGGACAACCTGCCTGGTCTTTTGTGGTTGAATCTGTGTTTGAAATTCACTGCTCGACTGAGGGACCTTACAGATCATTTGATATGAGGGTAGGGTTGCAAAGGATTTGAAACTTTCTGGTAAATTTCCAGAATTATTCTGGAAATGTTCCATGGGAAGTTAAACCTGGGAATTTGGGTTATTTTGCATAAATTCAACAAAAATGGTAGCTTTTAACAGAACCTCTTTTTGTAGTATACACATGGCAATTCTAGGTCTTGTGGCATATTTTGGTTAAACTATCCCCATTTAAATGGAATTGCAACCCTCTACGTGCACAGTGCATTCTTCCATCACAGCTGATTATCAAGATCTTGCACACGATTGAGATGCTATTGAGCCCACACTACTACACTGTCTGAGCCAAGGACTACATGCTTTCTGGTAAGCTTTGATTACAATACTGGGTTAGGTGAATATATGTTATGACATGATTTTTCTTAACTAGTAAATAGTAGCCTACAGCAAAGCGTTTAAATCATTTCTAACTTGTTAACAATTTCTGCAAGTTAGTTTTTGCTACCATGTGGGTTTTAGCTTTTTTGAGCCTGCTAACTGAGTGTCAATTCACCTGTTTCCAGACATATTTCATTTAAGAAAATGTATCTTACAAAGGAGTTGTTTAACTGCTTAACAATTTATCTGTACATGGAATTGTATTTGGGTTTCTTTCCCCAGTTTATTTTCTAATCTTTACAGGAAAATGCCGCAGGCACTTTCTGATGTGTGGAGACATTTCACTGCAGCTAATGTAGAAGGAAAAGCTATGTACATTTGCAAATCCTGTGCCCAATCATATGTGAAGAATACAACCAAGATGCAGAATCATCTGGCCAAGTGCATAAAATTCCCTCAGCGCTCACAGCAAGCAAATTCTGGCAAAAGTTCCTCTACTTCTATTCGAGGTGAAAATGATGAATTCGAAACCTTATCGATAACAACAGCTCATGGTCCTCCTGGAATCAGAAGGTTTTTTGACTCAATGGAGGAACATAGTCAGATAAATGCTGATGAATGTCTTGCTCGAGCTGTGTATGCAACTGGTTCACCTCTGATGCTCACAGGTGAAGTGTATTGGAAGAGATTTCTGAATGTTCTTTGCCCAGCATACACCCTTCCATCCAGACATGCTTTATCTACTAATTTACTGGATGCAGAGTTCAACAGAGTTCAAGTGAAGGTCAAGCAAATCACAGAGAAAGCAGACTGTATTGCAATCATCTCTGATGGGTGGTCGAATGTCCGTGGCCAAGGAATAATTAACTACATCATCTCCACCCCTCAACCAGTATTCTACAACAGCACAAACACAAGGGACAACAGACACACCGGTCTCAATGACCTTGGACCACAGAAGTCATCAATGACCTTGGACCACAGAAGGTATTTGTACTGGTGACAGACAATACTGAGAACATGAAGGCTGCTTGGTCTAAAGTGGAGGAGTCCTACCCTCACATCACACCAGTTGGCTGTGCTGCTCATGCATTGAATCTACTCCCCAAGGACATCATGGCACTGAAAACAATGGATACACTCTACAAGAGAGCCAAGGAAATGGTTAGGTATGTGAACAGTCACATACCTAACCAACGGTCATATAGCAGCAATCTACCTCACCAAGCAAAGTGAGAAGAATAAGAGCACCACATTGAAGCTGCCCAGCAACACCCATTGGGGTGGTGTTGTCATTGTGTTTGACAGTCTCCTGGAGGGGAAGGACTCTAAGATATGGCCATATCAGTCTGCCGATATGGACAGCCCCATCAACAGGATCCTCCTAGATGATGTATTTTGGGAGAGGGTGGTAAGCAGCCTGAAACTCCTGAAACCTATAGCAGTAGCCATTGCACGAATTGAGGGAGACAAGGCCATCCTGTCTGATGTTCAGACTCTGCTTGCAGATGTAAGAGAAGAAATCCGTACTGCCCTGCCCACTTCACTGTTGCTCCAAGCAGATGAAACTACAGTTCTGAAATACATCAAAAAGCATGAAGACTTCTGCCTGAAGCCCATACACGCTGCAGCGGAGATCAACCAGGCTTATGGTGTCATAGCTACCGTGTCTCACCACCTTGGCCTGGATGAGGGCAAGGTTCTTGGCAATCTGACGAAGTACACTTCCAAGCAAGGGCTTTGGGATGGAGATGCAATATGGCAGTCATGCCAACATGTCTCATCTGCCACCTGGTGGAAGGGACTTTGTGGATCTGAGGCTCTTTCCCCTGTTGCCTCCGTGAAAATCCTTCCCCTGTTTCCTCAGTGAAATCATCCCATGTGACGAGTCAACTAATTTTAATTAAAGTTCAATTTGTAACTAATTGGTTTATTTATATTGGAAGGATTTAATCATTTGCAATTGGTCTACTTATGATCAGGTTAAAGGTTTATGTTTCTGTCTCCATATGATATGGTAAATATATCCAATGCAAAAAACAACAACATTTAAATGGTATTAATTTGCATATATTTCTGTTAATTCCCATATATTTCCATGGAAAGTTTCCAAAATTTGCAACCTTGTGTGGGGTACAGAGATAAGGTAGTCATTCAAAAATCATGTTAAACACTTTTACTTAATATGTGACTTGTTAAGCAAATGTTTACTCCTGAACTTATTTATGCTTGCCATAACAAAGGGTTTGAATACTTATTAACTCAAGACATTTCAGCTTTTTGTGACACAATCTCATTTTTCCATTTAAAATTCAGGCTGTAACAAAACAAAATGTAGAAAATGTCAAGGGGTGTGAATACTTTCTGATTGCACTGTAGTTCCTAACTTTGTTTAAAAATGCAGAAAAGTAATGGTTTCGAAGTTTGTCGTCCTATCTAGTGGTCCTGTGGAAAATAATAATTCCACAGGTAACGAACCCCATTCATTTTATTTGAGTGTTAGTCTAGCAACCAACTATCAACATCTTCATCTGGTCCTCTGTAGCTCAGTAGGTAGAGCATGGCGCTTGTAACGCCAGGGTATTGGGTTTCGATTCCCGGGACCATCCATACATAAAATGTATGCACATATTTTTGGGGATAAAAGTGTCTGCTAAATGGCATAAATTATTGTCATCACAATCCTCATTTATTTTCGTTATGGCAGTACAGTGGTAATGAGTGAAAGTGAAAATGAATTGTCTTCTCTCATCTCATCTTCTCTCATACATTCAGATACAACCACCATACATTAAAAAACACTGTGGACGATTTCTGCAGTGTCACTGTCAGAATGATTGTGTCAGATCAGTTCAGGCCAGGCCAAACACCCAGCAGATGTTTTGCATCTGATTTTGGGTGACTGGCCAACCCCATTATGCACAGACTCCCCTTGGAATGACCACATTTGAATATTCATAATGGTTCACACACAAACACTTTGCATGAGCAATTGCCTGTGCGCTAGTTTCCTTCATCCCAGTGTTATATGGCGCTGATATTCTCACTCAGTTATGCAGCTTTCAATGCAGTAGCCAGAATTTATGGTGTTCTAGGTGAACCGTGTTGACATGTTTTGCCCTAGAGAGTTGGAGAATCTCATTAAGAACAAGTGCAGGAGTTTGTTTTTGTCCTCATTGGTTATCCTGTAGCGCTAGGATCATACAGGATGACTAGATTGGTTGAGAGAGACCTTTAGTGTATTCTTAATAATATGGTCAATTTTTTACGTATACTGCATAAATATAATAGCCAAATGTAAGCATTTGTTATGTTGCAAGCTTAAGGTGTGTGGTGGAAATGTAATATTCATCACATGCTATACGATTAGACCACTATGCTGTTTTTACTTAGAGAATTGTCCATTGTTATACACTATCGGTCAAAAGTTTTAGAACATCTCATTCAAGGGTTTTTCTTTACTTTGACTATTTTCTACATTGTAGAATAATAGTGAAGACATCAAAATTCTGAAACAACACATACAGTTGAAGTCGGAAGTTTACATACACTTAGGTTGGAGTCATTAAAACTTGTTTTTTCAACCACTATTGTTTTGGCAAGTTGGTTAGGACATCTACTTTGTGCATGAAAAAATGGTAGACCTTAAAAAATTTGGTTCATCCTTGGGAGCAATTTCCAAATGCCTGAAGGTACCACGTTCATCTGTACAAACAATAGTATGCAAGTATAAACACCATGGGAACACAGCCGTCATACCGCTCAGGAAGGTGACGTGTTCTGTCACCTAAAGATGAACGTACTTTGGTGCGAAAAGGGCAAATCAATCCCAGAACAACAGCAAAGGACATTGTGAAGATGCTGGAGGAAACGGGTACAAAAGTATCTATATCCACAGTACAACGAGTCCCATATCGACATATCCTGAAAGGCCGCTCAACACGGAAGAAGCCACTGCTCCAAAACCGCCAATAAAAAGCCAGACTACGGTTTGCAATTGCACATGGGGACCAAGATCATACTTTTTGGAGAAATGTCCTCTGGTCTGATGAAACAAAAATAGAACTGTTTGGCCATAATGACCATTGTTATGTTTGGAGGAGAAAGGGGGAGGCTTGCAAGCCGAAGAACACCATCCCAACGGTGAAGCACGGGGGTGGCAGCATCATGTTGTGGGGGTGCTTTGTTGCAGGAGGGACTGGCATCATGAAGAAGGAAGATTATGTGAATATATTGAAGAAACATCTTGCTTGGTTGCAAATGGGTCTTCCAAATGGACAATGACCCCAAGCATACTTCCAAAGTTGTAGCAAAATGGCTTAAGGACAACAAAGTCAAGGTATTGGAGTGGCCATCACAAAGCCCTGACCTCAATCCGATAGAACATTTGTGGGCAGACCTGAAAAAGTACGTGCGAGCAAGGAGTTCTGCAAACCTGACTCAGTTACACTAGCTCTGTCAGGAGGATTGGGCCAAAATTCACCCAACTTATTGTGGGAAGCTTATGGAGGGCTACCAGAAACGTTTGACCCAAATTAAACAATTTCAAGGCAATGCTACCAAATACTAATTGAGTGTATGTAAACTTCTGACCCACTGGGAATGTGATGAAAGAAATAAAAGCTGAAATATAATGTTTTATCAACTATTAATCTGACATTTCACATTCTTAAAAGGAAGAGGTGATCCTAACTGACCTACGACAGGGAAGTTTTACTAGGATTAAATGTCAGGAATTGTGAAAAACAGTGTTTAAATGTATTTGGCTACGGTGTATGTAAACTTCCAACTTCAACTGTATGGAATCATGTAGTAACCAAAAAAGTTTTAAACAAATCAAAATACATTTTATATTTGAGATTTATCAAATGGCCACCCTTGATGCACCTCTTGGCATTATCTCAAACAGCTTCATGAGGTAGTCACCTGGAATGCATTTCAATTAACAGTTGTGCCTTGTTAAAAGTTCATTTATGGAATTTCTTTCCTTCTTAAAGTGTTTGAGCCAATCAGTTGTGTTGTGACAAGGTAGGGGTGGTATACAGAAGATAGCCCTATTTTGCAAAAGTCCATATTATGTCGAGAACAGCTCAAATAACATCATGAAGTCCATCATTACTTTAGACTTTAAGACATGAAGGTCAGTCCGTATGGAACATTTCAAGAACTTTGGAAGTTTCTACAAGTGCAGTTGCAAAAACCATCAAGCACTATGATGAAACCGGCTCTCATAAGGACCGCCTCAGAAATGGAAGACCCAGAGTTACCTCTGCTGCAGAGGATAACTGCTAGCTTGTTTAGCCCAGGTCCGCTAACTACTACCTTGTTTACCCCGGCCTGCTAATCTGTTAGCTTGTTAGCACAGGCTCGCAGTGGCCCATATGTACTTTCTATCTCTTCCCGATTTTAAAAAAATGTGTTTATACCTTCCGGAAACCTGCCTCACCCAATGTGATACGGAATCGCTATTATCTTTATTTTTAGAACACACTCAAGAACCTCCAGAAGCTAACCAGCTAGCTAGCTACAAGCTACTTAGTCATTGTTATTTTTTTAACCTGGATAACACTCGCCAGTCCAGCCCCCCTGCCCCATCCACCGCTGCCCCTTGGACTCTGATCATTTGGCTACATAGCTGATGCACGCTGGACTGTCCATTAATCACGGTACTCCATTCTGCTTGTTTGTTTTATCTGTCTGCCCCGTTGCCTAGTCAATGCCATTTTACCTGCTGTTGTTATGCTAGCTAATTAGCTGTTGTCTCACCCACTGTTTTAGCTAGCTTTCCCAATTCAACACCTGTGATTACTGTATGCCTCGCTGTATGTCTCTCTCAAATGTCAATATGCCTTGTATACTGTTGCTCAGGTTAGTTATCATTGTTTTAGTTCACTATGGAGCCCCTAGTCCCACTCCTCATACCCCGGATACCTCCTTTGTCCCACCTCCCACATATGCGGTGACCTCACCCATTACAACCAGCATGTCCAGAGATAAAACCTCTCTCATCATCACCCAGTGCCTGGGCTTACCTCCGCCATACCCGCACCCCACCATACCCCTGTCTGCGCATTATGCCCTGAATATATTCTACCATGCCCAGAAACCTGCTCCTCTTATTCTCTGTCCCCAACGCTCTAGGCGACCAGTTTTGATAGCCCTTAGCCGCACCCTCATACTACTCCTTCTCTGTTCCGCGGGTGATGTGGAGGTAAACCCAGGCCCTGCATGTCCCCAGGCACCCTCATTTGTTGCCTTCTGTGATCGAAAAAGCCTTGGTTTCATGCATGTCAACATCAGAAGCCTCCTCCCTAAGTTTGTTTTACTCACTGCTTTAGCACACTCTGCTAACCCTGATGTCCTTGCCGTGTCTGAATCCTGGCTCAGGAAGGCCACCAAAAATTCAGAGATTTCCATACCCAACTATAACATTTTCCAACAAGATAGAACTGCTAAAGGGGGAGGAGTTGCAGTCTACTGCAGAGATAGCCTGCAAAATAATGTCATACTTTCCAGGTCCATACCCAAACAGTTCTAACTACTAATTCTGAAAATTACTCTCTCCAGAAATAAGTCTCTCACTGTTGCCGCCTGCTACCGACCCCCCTCAGCTCCCAGCTGTGCCCTGGACACCATTTGTGAATTGATTGCCTCCCATTTAGCTTCAGAGTTTGTTCTGTTAGGTGACCTAAACTGGAATATGCTTAACACCCCGGCAGTCCTACAATCTAAGCTAGATGCCCTCAATCTCACACAAATCATCAAGGAACCCACCAGGTACAACCCTAACTCTGTAAGCAAGGGCACCCTCATAGACGTCATCCTGACCAACTGGCCTTCCAAATACACCTCCGCTGTCTTCAACCAGGATTTCAGCGACCACTGCCTCATTGCCTGTATCCGCTACGGTGCCGCAGTCAAACGACCACCCCTCATCACTGTCAAACGCTCCCTAAAACACTTTTGTGAGCAGGCCTTAATAATCGACCTGGCCCGGGTATCCTGGAAGGACATTGACCTCATCCCGTCAGTTGAGGATGCCTGGTCATTCTTTAAGAGTAACTTCCTCACCATTTTAGATAAGCATGCTCCGTTCAAAAAATGCAGAACTAAGAACAGATACAGCCCTTGGTTCACTCCTGACCTGACTGCCCTCGACCAGCACAAAAACATCCTGTGGCGGACTGCAATAGCATCGAACAGTCCCCGCGATATGCAACTGTTCAGGGAAGTCAGGAACCAATACACGCAGTCAGTCAGGAAAGCTAAGGCCAGCTTCTTCAGGCAGAAGTTTGCATCCTGTAGCTCCAACTCCAAAAAGTTATGGGACACTGTGAAGTCCATGGAGAACAAGAGCACCTCCTCCCAGCTGCCCACTGCACTGAGGCTAGGGAACACGGTCACCACCGACAAATCCATGATTATCGAAAACTTCAATAAGCATTTCTCAACGGCTGGCCATGCCTTCCGCCTGGCTACTCCTACCTCGGCCAACAGCTCCGGCCCCCCCGCAGCTTCTCGCCCAAGCCTCTCCAGGTTCTCCTTTACCAAAATCCAGATAGCAGATGTTCTGAAAGAGCTGCAAAACCTGGACCCGTATAAATCAGCTGGGCTTGACAATCTGGACCCTCTATTTCTGAAACTATCCGCCGCCATTGTCGCAACCCCTATTACCAGCCTGTTCAACCTCTCTTTCATATCGTCTGAGATCCCCAAGGATTGGAAAGCTGCCGCAGTCATCCCCCTCTTCAAAGGGGAAGACACCCTGGACCCAAACTGTTACAGACCTATATCCATCCTGCCCTGCCTATCTAAGGTCTTCGAAAGCCAAGTCAACAAACAGGTCACTGACCATCTCGAATCCCACCGTACCTTCTCCGCTATGCAATCTGGTTTCCGAGCCGGTCACGGGTGCACCTCAGCCACACTCAAGGTACTAAATGACATCATAACGGCCATCGATAAAAGACAGTACTGTGCAGCCGTCTTCATCGACCTTGCCAAGGCTTTCGACTCTGTCAATCACCATATTCTTATCGGCAGACTCAGTAGCCTCGGTTTTTCAGATGACTGCCTTGCCTGGTTCACCAATTACTTTGCAGACAGAGTTCAGTGTGTCAAATCGGAGGGCATGTTGTCCGGTCCTCTGGCAGTCTCTATGGGGGTGCCACAGGGTTCAATTCTCGGGCCGACTCTTTTCTCGGTATATATCAATGATGTTGCTCTTGCTGCGGGCGATTCCCTGATCCACCTCTACGCAGACGACACCATTGTATACACTTTCGGCCCGTCATTGGACACTGTGCTATCTAACCTCCAATCGAGCTTCAATGCCATACAACACTCCTTCCGTGGCCTCCAACTGCTCTTAAACGCTAGTAAAACCAAATGCATGCTTTTCAACCGATCGCTGCCTGCACCCGCATGCCCGACTAGCATCACCACACTGGATGGTTCCGACCTTGAATATGTGGACACCTATAAGTACCTAGGTGTCTGGCTAGACTGCAAACTCTCCTTCCAGACCCATATCAAACATCTCCAATCGAAAATCAAATCAAGAATCGGCTTTCTATTCCGCAACAAAGCCTCCTTCACTCACGCTGCCACGCTTACCCTAGTAAAACTGACTATCCTACCGATCCTCGACTTCGGCGACGTCATCTACAAAATTGCTTCCAACACTCTTCTCAGCAAACTGGATGCAGTTTATCACAGTGCCATCCGTTTTGTCACTAAAGCACCTTATACTACCCACCACTGCGACTTGTATGCTCTAGTCGGCTGGCCCTCGCTACATATTCGTCGCCAGACCCACTGGCTCCAGGTCATCTACAAGGCCATGCTAGGCAAAGCTCCGCCTTATCTCAGCTCACTGGTCACGATGGCAACACCCATCCGTAGCACGCGCTCCAGCAGGTGTATCTCATTGATCATTCCTAAAGCCAACACCTCATTCGGCCGCCTTTCGTTCCAGTACTCTGCTGCCTGTGACTGGAACGAATTGCAAAAATCGCTGAAGTTGGAGACTTTTATCTCCCTCACCAACTTCAAACATCAGCTAGCTGAGCAGCTAACCGATCGCTGCAGCTGTACATAATCTATTGGTAAATAGCACACCCATTTTCACCTACCTCATCCCCACAGTTTTTATTTATTTACTTTTCTGCTCTTTTGCACACCAATATCTCTACCTGTACATGATCATCTGATCATTTATCACTCCAGTGTTAATCTGCAAAATTGTAATTATTCGCCTACCTCCTCATGCCTTTTGCACACATTGTATATAGACTCCCCTTTTTTTCTCTGTGTTATTGACTTGTTAATTGTTTACTCCATGTGTAACTCTGTGTTGTCTGTTCACACTGCTATGCTTTATCTTGGCCAGGTCGCAGTTGCAAATGAGAACCTGTTCTCAACTAGCCTACCTGGTTAAATAAAGGTGAAATAAAAAAATAAAATAAAAAACTAAAGGACACCAATAATAATAAGAGAATTGCTTGGGCCAGGAAACATGAGCAATGGACATTAGACTGGTGGAAATTTGTCCTTTGGTCTCGAGTCCAAATTGGAGATTTTTGGTTCCAACCGTCGTGTCTTTGTGAGTCGCGGTGTGGGTGAACGGATGATCTCCGCATGTTTATTTCCCACCATGAAGCATGGAGTAGGGAGGTGTGAGGGTGTGCTTTGCTGGTGACTGTCTGTGATTTATTTAGAATTCAAGGCACACTTAACCAGCATGGCTACCACAGCATTCTGCAGCGATACACCATCCCTTCTGTTTTGGGGTTAGTGGGAGTATCATTTGTTTTTCAACAAGACAATGACCGAACACACCTCCAAGATGTGTAAGGGCTATTTTACAAAGGAGAGTGATGGAGTGCTTGCATCAGAAGACCAGGCTTCCACAATCCCCCTACCTCAACCAAATTGAGATGGTTTGGAATGAGTCGGACCGCAGAGTGAAGGAAAAGCAGCCAACAGGTACTCGGGACAGTTTGAAAAGTATTCCAGGTGATGCTGGTTGAGAGAATGCCGAGTGTGCAAAGCTGTCATCAAGGCAAAGGGTGAATTTGAAGAATCTCAAATGTAAAATATATTTTAATTTGTTCAACACTTTTGGTTACTACTTGATTCCATATGTGTTATTTCATAGTTTTGATGTCTTCATTATCATTCTACAATGTAGAAAATAAAGAAAAAGCCTTGAATGAGTAGGTGTTCTAAAACTTTTACTGTATGTTGGTATTTTTTGCTGATACAGGCTTGTCACATGTGACTTAGTCATAAGTTTGGATGTACGTATAAGAGCCATTTGGGTGTGACCGCAGTATGTGGCATCCTGTTTTCACAATCTACAGGAACTTATATGTGTGAAGATGCAGGAAGGAACAGAATGGTGGCAACGTCAGCTATCTTATTCTGAACAGACAAGCTAAATCAGCTTTTACACACCATGTTCTGTCCCTGTTTCCACCCATCTGCTAAACTGCCACGTAGACAAAATAGGTTGTACTTTTTCTATAAGAGGAGAGAGACCACTTTGTTCGTTGGGCTTTCCTACCGATGCACTATTGAGTGGTTGTTATTGATTGCTTCATTTTTGCAAATCTTACAGTTTAAGTTGTTTTGAAGAATACAGTTTCTCATTTTGGTTAGAATTACCACCACAGGTGCCATTGATAATAGTTGCAGTCGCACACATTGATAGTTGCTAAGTATTGTGAGGTTAAATATCCTACTGTGCACTTATTCTCCCCACTGGCCCATTGTGTGCAGCTACTGGCTACTATAGGAAGGAATAATGATAATGACACAGATGATGCAATGAAGATGTTCTTTGCAATTCAAGATCTGAAAGATTGCACAGTATATTCAGTGATTATTTTACGTTTCAGTGACAAGGGATATTGCGGGAGATGGAAAGAGGTGAACGGATGAATAGAGTAGGAGAATTATGAATGGATAGAGAGAGAAACTGAGTGAGTGAAAGGTGCCAATTTATGATTACTGTAAAACTTCAATTAAATGCGTTCTCAAATAGCCGCTTGTCCCTTCTATTAGCCGGGCAATGGCACACGTTTCAGCAAATTAACACCTGTTTCAAATAAAAGCCTGGTCTAAATTAATTGTTTACGAAGTTTAGACAGTTCTATAACAGCCACCAGGGTATAATGCATTATGAAATCATTCATTATTGGAAGTGTCTTCACTGCTCTCCATCAACCCAGAATGATAAAACTTGCTATATGCATTTGTAACAGCCTTTGTAAATGTGTCCAGACTCAAAATGCATACATCAGTTTGTCACACCGGTGGTGCGTTATACGATCTGCATACATAACAGCTCATGGCCTATAAATATAATGAATGGCATAAAGGTGAAAAACGGTGAAGCAACACATCTTGATGTATTTCTCTTGGATTCAGATGGAGTTATTCTACTCCTCCAGGCTAATTTTACCAGATGTAAGGATGAGAACTAAGACTAAACTGTTTGTGTGTGTGACTCGAGATAGAGAGAGAACAATCTCATCTATAGAATGCAGGCCCAGTTAGACCGGAGACATAAGTCTTACCTGCACCACTAATGATAGAGTGGAATGTGGCTGTAAAGTTTGATCACAGAGACATCCATCAATTGTCAGCTTCAAAGCTATCTCTAGTAAAACCCCTGTCCTCGACACCCAGACTAGCTGCAGGAAGCTAGAGTGGACACCATAAAACTCAGCCTGAGCAGGTCAGTCTTACTCTTAGTTGCAGGTGAGTCGGAAGTTTACATACACCTGAGCCAACTATATATAAACTCGGTTTTTCACAATTCCTGACATTTAATCCTAGTGAAAAAAATCCCTGTCTTAGGTCAGTTAGGATCACCACTTATTTTAAGAATGTGAAATGTCAGAATAATAGTAGATAGACAGGTAGTAGACAGCTTTTATTTCTTTCATTACATTCCCAGTGGGTAAGAAGTTTACATACACTCAATTATTTTTTGGTAGCATTGCCTTTAAATTGTTAACTTTGGTCAGACGTTTCGGGTAGCCTTCCACAAGCTTCCTACAATAAGTAGGGTACATTTTGGCCCATTCCTCCTGACAGAGCTGGTGTAACTGAATCAGGTTTGTAGGCCTCCTTGTTCGCAAACGCTTTTTCAGTTCTGCCCACAAATTTCTATAGGATTGAGGTCAGGGCTTTGTGATGTCAACTCCAATACCTTGACTTTGTTGTACTTAAGCCATTTTGCCACAACTTTGGAAGTATGCTTGCTGTCATTGTCCATTTGGAAGGCCCTTTTGCAAGCTTTAACTTCCTGACTGATGTCTTGACATCTTGAGATGTTGCTTCAATATATCCACACAGTTTTCCTGTCTCATGATGGCATCTATTTTGTGAAGTGCATCAGTCCTTCCTGCAGCAAAGCACCCCCACAACATGATGCTGCCACCCCCGTGCTTCACGTTTGGGATGGTGTTCTTCGGCTTGCAGGTCTCCCTATTTTTCCTCCAAACTTAACAATGGTCATTATGAACAAACAGTTCTACTTTTCTTTCACTAGACCAGAGGACATTTCTCCAAAAAGTATGATCGTTGTCCCCATGTGCATTTGCAAACCGTAGTCAGGCTTTTTTATGGCGGTTTTGAAGCAGTGGCTTCATCCTTGCTGAGCGGCCTTTCAGGTTATGTCGATATGGGACTCGTTTTACTGTGGATATATACAGTGGGGCAAAAAAGTATTTAGTCAGCCACCAATTGTGCAAGTTCTCCCACTTAAAAAGATGAGAGAGGCCTGTAATTTTCATCATAGGTACACTTCAACTATGACAGACAAAATTAGAAAAAAAATCCAGAAAATCACATTGTAGGACTTTTAATTAATTTATTTGCAAATTATGGTGGAAAATAAGTATTTGGTCACCTACAACCAAGCAAGATTTCTGGCTCTCACAGACCTGTAACTTCTTCTTTAAGAGGCTCCTCTGTCCTCCACTCGTTACCTGCATTAATGGCACCTGTTTGAACTTGTTATCAGTATAAAAGACACCTGTCCACAACCTCAAACAGTCACACTCCAAACTCCACTATAGCCAAGACCAAAGAGCTGTCAAAGGATACCAGAAACAAAATTGTAGACCTGCACCAGGCTGGGAAGACTGAATCTGTAATAGGTAAGCAGCTTGGTTTGAAGAAATCAACTGTGGGAGCAATTATTAGGAAATGGAAGACATACAAGACCACTGATAATCTCCCTCGATCTGAGGCTCCACGCAAGATCTCACCCCGTGGGGTCAAAATGATCACAAGAACGGTGAGCAAAATCCCAGAACCACACGGGGGGACCTAGTGAATGACCTGCAGAGAGCTGGGACCAAAGTAACAAAGCCTACCATCAGTAACACACTATGCCAACAGGGACTCAAATCCTGCAGTGCCAGACGTGTCCCCCTGCTTAAGCCAGTATATGTCCAGGCCCGTCTGAAGTTTGCTAGAGAGCATTTGGATGATTCAGAAGAAGATTGGGAGAATGGCATATGGTCAGATGAAACCAAAATAGAACTTTTTGGTAAAAACTCAACTCGTTGTGTTTGGAGGACAAGAATGCTAAGTTGCATCCAAAGAACACCATACCTACTGTGAAGCATGGGCCTGTTTTTCTGCAAAGGGACCAGGACGACTGATCCGTGTAAAGGAAAGAATGAATGGGGCCATGTATTTTGAGATTTTGAGTGAAAACCTCCTTCCATCAGCAAGGGCATTGAAGAGGAAACGTGGCTGGGTCTTTCAGCATGACAATGATCCCAAACACACCGCCCGGGCAACGGAGGAGTGGCTTCGTAAGAAGCATTTCAAGGTCCTGGAGTGGCCTAGCCAGTCTCCAGATCTCAACCCCATAGAAAATCTTTGGAGGGAGTTGAAAGTTTGTGTTGCCCAGCAACAGCCCCAAAACATCACTCCTCTAGAGGATATCTGCATGGAGGAATAGGCCAAAATACCAGCAACAGTGTGTGGAAACCTTGTGAAGACTTACAGAAAACGTTTGACCTCTGTCATTGCCAACAAAGAGTATATAACAAAGTATTGAGATAAACTTTTGTTATTGACCAAATACTTATTTTCCACCATAATTTGCAAATACATTCATTAAAAATCCTACAATGTGATTTTCTGGATTTTTGTTTTTCATTTCGTCTATCACAGTTGAAGTGTACCTATGATGAAAATTACAGGCCTCTCTCATCTTTTTAAGTGGGAGAACTTGCACAATTGGTGGATGACTAAATGTATACTGTAGCTAAGAAAGTAATACTAAGTGTGTGTTGTGTAGTAAGCTGTTAGAAGCCCATGTGCCTCACCCTAATGATTTGGTCTATTTTGACTTCTTCATTTTGAATACTGTTCTGACTTTGTGGTGCACATGTAGCCTATAATCGTTTGAGAAATGTAATCATTGAATATCGTAAGAGCTTTCGATGTATGCCTATATGACCCCTTTATTTATCCTACGGTTTTGACTTGGTGTACAGGGAGACCACTATAAGAACGACCCATGTTCTGAATTCTGTTGCTGGACACTTCAAAAGTGCTGAACAAATAGTTATATTGACTATGTCCGTCCTAGCTCGCTAATTAATGTCTTAATCGAAATTATGGATTGCCTCTTATCCACTTGTCGTCCACTTATGCCAGAGTTTGTACATTTCAGTTGTCAGTAGAAACCCCATTTGTTTAAGCCAGTCAGCTGTATCAGGTATGTTTTTTTAAAGGCAGTAAATTGGGCTGATCACCAACAATGACGAGACAGCCTATAGGGAGGAGGTCAGAGACCTAACCGTGTGGTGCATGGACAACAACCTCTCCCTAAACGTGATCAAGACAATGGAGATAATTGTGGACTACAGGAAAAGGAGGACTGAGTACGCCCTCATTCTCATAGACAGGGCTGTAGTGGAGTAGGTTGAGAGCTTCAAGTTCCTTTGCGTCCACAATGCAAACAAACTGACATGGTCCAAGCACACCAAGACAGCCGCGAAGAGGGCATGACAATATCTATTCCCCCTCAGGAGACTTTGGCATGGGTCCTCAGATCATCAAAAGGTTCTACAGCTGCACCATTGAGAGCATCCTGACCAGTTGCATCACTGCCTGGTATGGCAACTGCTCGGCCTCCGGCCACAAGGCAATACAAATGGTAGTGTGTACGGCCCAGTATGTCACTATACCAGGCGGTGTCAGTGGAAGGCCCTAAAAATTGTCAAAGACTCCAGCCACCCTAGTCATATACCGTTTTTTAAATTTTTGAAGGTATCTCTCTTAGCTACATTGTTGGTTAAGGGCTTGTAAGTAAGCATTTCACTATCTGTGGTATTCGGCGCATGTGATAATCTTTTATTATTTTTTTGACTATAGAGGGTTTTACGCAAATCAAAACTTTTCAAAGTAGCTGGACAAGTATCCAATATAAATAGAAAGAGAGAATGTCCACTCACCTTTTTACTGCTCCCAAATATAGTAGGCCTATGTTTTATGAACATATCCGGAACTATCTTTCAGATCAGATCACATTTACACATCTCCTGAAGTTGCATTGCAAGCACGCCACTGACGTTGTCATCGTAAAACCAGGAAGGTGAATCATTCTAATATGTTTGGTTATAATAAAATTAAGAACAACAAGCAATCATTTTTTTAAACAACAACAATAAGTACAGTGCCTTGCAAAAGTATTTGTCCCCCTTGGCGCTTTTTCCTATTTTGTTGCATTACAACCTGTAATTTAAATGGATTTTTATTTGGATTTCATGTAATGTACATACACAAAATAGTCCAAATTGGTGAATTTAAAAGAAAAGAAATTACTTGTTAAAATAATTCTTAAAAATAAAAATGGAAAAGTGGTGCACGCATATGTATTCACTCCCTTTGCTATGAACCTAAGATCTGGTGCAACCAATTACCTTCAGAATTACCTTCAGAATTACTTAGATTACACACAGGTGTACTTTAAGTGTCACATGATCTGTCACATGATCTCAATATATATACACCAGTTCTGAAAGGCTCCAGAGTCTGCAACACCACTAAGCAAGGGGCATCACCAAGCAAGCAGCACCAGATCTCTCCAAACAGGTCAGGGACAAAGTTGTAGAGAAGTACAGATTCAGGTTGGCAGACCAGGCAAGGAGGGCAGTAAATCAGAGAGGCAACAAAGAGACCAAAGAAAACCCTGAAGGAGCTGCAAAGCTCTACAGCGGAGATTGGAGTATCTGTCCAAAGGACCACTTTAAGCCGTACACTCCACAGAGCTGAGCTTTACGGAAGAGTAGCCAGAAAAAAAGCCATTGCTTAAAGAAAAAATTAAGCACACGTTTGGTTTTCGCCAAAAGGCATGTGGGAGACAACATATGGAAGAAGGTACTCTGGTCAGATGAGACTAAAGTTGAGCTTTTTGGTCATCAAGGAAAACGCTATGCCTGGCGCAAACCCAACACCTCTCATCACCCCAAGAATATCACCCCCAGCGAAGCATGGTGGTGGCAGCATCATGCTGTGGAGATGTTTTTCATCGGTCGGGACTGGGAAGCTAGTCAGAATTGAAGGAATGATGGATGGGGCTAAATACAGGGAATTCTTGAGGGAAACCTGTTTGTTTTCCAGAGATTTGAGACTTGGATGGAGGTTCACCTTCCAGCAGGAGAATGACCCTAAGCATACTGCAAAAACAACACTTGCGTGGTTTAAGGGGAAACATTTAAATGTCTTGGAATGGCCTTGTCAAAGCCCAGACCTCAATTCAGATTGCTGTACATCAGCGGAACCCATCCAACTCGAAGGAGCTGGAGCAGTTTTGTCTTGAAGAATGGGTAAAAATCCCAGTGACTAGATATGCTAAGCTTATAGAGACATACCCAACGAGACTTGCAGCTGTAATTGCTGCACAAGGTGGCTCTAGAAAGTAGCGACTTTGGGGGGTGAATAGTTTTTTTGGTCTTATTTCTTGTTTGTTTCACAAATCAAATCAAATGTTATTGGTCACATACACATGGTTAGCAGATTGTAATACGAGTGTAGCGAAATGCTTGCAGTAATATCTAACAAGTAATCTAACAATTTCACAACTACCTATTACACACAAGTGTAAAGAAATTAATAAGAATATGTACATCTTAAATATATGGATGAGTGATGGCCGAACGGCATAGGCAAGATGCAGTAGATGGTATAGAGTAGAGTATATACATATGAGATGAGTAATGTAGGGTATGTAAACATTATATAAAGTGGCATTGTTTAAAGTGACTACTGATACATTTATTACATCCAAATTTTAATTATTAAAGTGGCTAGAGATTTGAGTTAGTATGTTGGCAGCAGCCACTCAATGTAAGTGATGGCTGTTTAACAGTCTGATGGCCTTGTGATAGAAGCTGTTTTCAGTCTCTCGGTCCCAGCTTTGATGCACCTGTACTGACCTCGCCTTCTGGATGATAGCAGGGTGAACAGGCAGTGGCTCGGGTGGTTGTTGTCCTTGATGATTGTTTTGGCCTTCCTGTGACATCGGGTGGTGTAGGTGTCCTGAAGGGCAGGTAGTTTGCCCCTGGTGATGCATTGTGCAGACCTCACTACCCTCTGGAGAGCTTTACGGTTGTGGGCGGAGCAGTTGCAATCGAGATGCTCTCGATTGTGCATCTCTAAAAGTTTGAGTGTTTTTGGTGACAAGCCAAATTTCTTCAGCCTCCTGAGGTTGAAGAGGCGCTGTTGTGCCTTCTTCACCATGCTGTCTGTGTGGGTGGACCATTTCAGTTTGTCCATGATGTGTGCACCGAGGAACTTAACTTTCCAACTTCTCCACTACTGTTCCGTCGATGTGGATAGGGGGTGCTCTATCTGCTCTTTCCCGTAGTCCACAATCATCTCCTTTGTTTTGTTGACTTTGAGTGTCAGGTTATTTTCCTGACACCACACGTCGAGGGCCCTCACCTCCTCCCTTTAGGCTGTCTCGCCGTTGATGGTAATCAAGCCTACCACTGTAGTGTCATCTGCAAACTTGATGATTGAGTTGGATGCGTGCATGGCCACGCAGTCATGGGTGAAAGGGGAGTACAGGAGAGGGCTGAGAACGCACCCTTGTGGGGCCCCAGTGTTGAGGATCAGCGGGGTGGAGATGTTGTTTCCTACCCTCACCACCTGGGCGCGTCCTGTCAGAGTCCAGGACCCAGTTTTTTATTTTTGTAGTCCGTGATTGACTGTAGACCCTGCCACTCATGTCTGAGCCATTGAATTGCGACTCTACTTTGTCTCTATACTGACACTTAGCTTGTTTGATTGCCTTGCGGAGGGAATCGCTACACTGTTTGTATTCGGTCATGTTTCCGGTCGCCTTGCCCTGATTAAAAACAGTTGTTCGCACTTTCAGTTTTGTGCGAATGGTGCCGTCAATCCATGGTTTCTGGTTGGGGAAGGATTTAATAGTCACCATGAGTACAACATCACCGATGCACTTGCTAATTAACTCGCTCACTTAATCAGCGTATACAGCAATGTTGTTGTTCGATGTTATCCGGAACATATCCCAGTACACGTGATCGGAGCAATCTTAAAGCGTGGAATCAGATTGGTCGGACCAGCGTTGAACAGACCTGAGCATGGGCGTTTCCTGTTTTAATTTCTGTCTATAGGCTGGGAGCATCAAAATCAAACAGAGGTCGTGGTCAGATTTGCCGAAAGGAGGACGAGGGAGGGCTTTGTATGCATCGCAGAAGTTAGAGTAACAATGATTCAGAATGTTACCAGCCCAGGTCACGCATTCGATATGCTGATTAAAATTTAGGGAGCCTTGTTTTCAGATTAGCCTTGTTAATGTCCCCAGCTACAATACATGCAGCCTCAGGATATGTGGTTTCCAGTTTACATAGATTCCAATGAAGTTCTTTCAGGGCCGTCGAGGTGTCTGCTTGGGGGGATATACACGACTGTGATTATAATCACAGAATTCTCTTGGTAGATAATGTGGTCGGCATTTGATTGTAAGGAATTCTAGATCAGGTGAACAAAAGGACTTGAGTTCCTGTATGTTGTTATGATCACACCACGTCTTGTTAATCATAAGGCATACACCCCCGCCCTTCTTCTTACCAGAGAGATGTTTGTTTCTGTCGGCGTGATGCGTGGAAAAAAACAGGTGACTGTACCGACTCTGATAACGTATCCCAAGTGAGCCATGTTTCCGTGCAACAGAGAATGTTACAATCTCTGATGTCTCTCTGGAAGGCAACCCTTGCTCAGATTTCTTCTACCTTCTTGTCAAGAGAATGGACATTGGAGAGTAGTACACTCGGGAGCGTTGGGCGACGTGCCCATCTACGGAGCCTGACCAGAAGACCGCTCCGTCTGCCCCTTCTGCGGCGCCGTTATTTTGGGTCGCCTGCTGGGATCCGATCCATTGTCCTGGGTGGTGGACCAAACAGAGGATCCGCTTCGGGAAAGTCCTATTCCTGGTCATAATGTTCGTAAGTTGACGTTGCTCTTATATCCAGCAGTTCCTCCCGGCTGTATGTAATAAGACTTAAGATTTCCAATTAAACATATTTTGCATCTTCAAAGTGGTAGGCATGTTGCGTAAATCAAATTATTCAAACCCCCCCAAGAAATCTATTTGAATTCCATTTTATAAGGCAACAAAATAGGAAAAATGCCAAGGGAGATTAATACTTTCGCAAGCCATCTAAAGTGTAATGATATCATAAAATCATCAGGATAAAAAAGACACACATTGCTGTTGAATCAGCCTTCGTTATAGTAGGCCTAAGCAAGGGCTTGTGTTTTGAACAAGACATTTTTACAGGTTACAGTAAACTTCTAAATTCTCATGTCTCGTTTCATGATGGGCATGGTCATTTAGGATTTTACTTACGTCCAAAAACAGGACCTGGATGGCTAAAATAATGTAGGCCTGCCTAAAATGCATAGATAAAAAGGGAATGTCATCTCACCGTTTTACTCCTCTCAAACTTGATATTCTAATGACGCTTTGGTGATTTAAGATTTATTTCCAAGCTGTCTCAGGAGCCAAACCCTCTTTCAACAGTCTTGACTACTTTGCTATTGAATTGGGTAGACAAAAGAAAGCAGTCATTGAGAGGAGGGGAGGCTATGCTTGGTTTTTAATGAAATAAAACAAGATGGTAAACAACGTGAGTTTTTTTTATGGCTACTCTTGTTCTATGTGCATATGGGCAGTCTGTGTAACGGCTGGATGGGTTGCGTTTCCGCTGTCAAAATTCATAGCATGACTAACTGCGTAAAAACAACTTTTGGTTGGTCTTAAATATCCCTATTAGCTGCCTGAAATGATTACTTTGGATCATGTTTTTAAGAACAAACCTCAAATATTCCCACCCTGCCCATCTGAGTCCAAGTGAGATGCTATAAGACCGGTAAGTTGCAGAACCTGACGTTAATGCTGGAAAATGCCAATGCTCCAGTTTTTACATGACGAAATTGCAAACGTGCGTTTGACACTAGCGCTGCCTTAACACCAGCCGAAAATAGAGCCCATAGGGTCTTAATAGGGCGTTGGGCCACCGCGAGCCACCAGAACAGCTTCAATGCATAGATGCTACAAGTGTCTGGAACTCTATTGGAGGGATTTGTCACTATCCTTCCACAAGAAATTCCATAAATGCTTTCGCAGGCACTGCTCCAGAATCTCACATAAGTGTTCAGTTGGGTTGAGATCTGGTGACTGAGACACACACACCCTTTAAACCCCCTATGCTCCTTTGAGACCCCTCTTTCAAAGTCACTGAGATCTCTTCAAGCCACGGTAGCCAAATTAATGGGCAACTGGGCATTTGTATACATGAGCCTGAGCATGATCGGATTGTAATTGCTTAATTAACTAGGGAACCACACCTGTGGAAGCACCTGCTTTCAATATACTTTGTGTCACTCATTTACTCAAGTGTTTCTTTTATTTTCGCAGTTACCTGTCAATATGCTAAGCATGAAATAAGGATTAACCACTAGTATAAAAATGTAATACAACCACATCCCTATCATGCAGTCATTGGTCTGCACTCAGCAGACCACTGGTAACAGTCACAACAACCTCTCTAAAGGGAGAAATCATCCAATTCCGCTGTCCTTCCCCCTTAACCAATGCAGAATGCCCTTGACACAGAGAAAGAGAGGCACTGTCAAGGTTAATTGGGATGTTGGGCTGCCGGAGGCTATAATTTAGACAAACGTCTGTGTTAAACTGTAGCAGATGAGAAGGCACTGCATCTCAGTGCTAGAGGCATCACTACAGACCCTGTTTCGATTCCAGGCTGTAACACATAGGGCGGCGCACAATTGGTCCAGCGTCGTCCGGGTTTGGCCGGTGTACGCAGTCATTGTAAATAAGAATTTGTTCTTAACTGACTTGCCTAGTTAAAGGTTAAATAAAAATAAATAAATACAAAAGTTGTGTGGTGTCAAATGCAGCTGTTTTTTTTTATCTCAATATCAAATAATTTCTGGGTAACAATGTGATTACTGTGATTGTTTTCAATGAAATTGATCAAAAAGAAACAAATCACTTCTTTGCAAAGGGCAATTTCTCAAGCAAGAATTTAGCTTGGACTGTCTGGGAGTGGTTTGAATGGGGAAGGGAAAACTGAAAATTATGTTATTGGCAGATAGGTTTGGTTCTCATTGGTCTATTAACTCATGTCACCATGGAAGGACAAAACTCAATCTCAGCAAAACAGCCTGAGATTTCAGGTGGTCTTTTCAAACAGCTCTTAGACTGAAAGGTCATTATCATCATTTGACTGCACTGGGCCTTTAACCATTTTGGTCAGATCCCCTCTGGGGGGAACAAAGGCTATGTATACATTGAGGACTTCACACACTGAACTGGTTGTGTTTTGATTTGCCTTCATCTGAGATGTTTGCATTTCAACACGATACTGTAATTGTTCCCCCTGAGGTTGAGATGAGAGGTGGTGATAATGAGATCGGTGTGATATGTAAGAGATTTGTCATTATTCAGGGTTTCAGCGCATAAAGGAGATGAACCCATTGGGATTCCAAATTGACTTGCAGTTGCAGCCCTTCTGGTTTTTGAAAGGGTTCAAGGACTCTTTTACCTTTCCCTTGTTTTCTATCACTGCCCAAGGGGAGGTCACAGTTTTCCAAAGTGATTCTAATGTTCAAACCCCTCAATCTCAGGCCTGAAGGTGTAAATACTCAAACAAATGAGGCCACTGATAGATCATCATAGCTTAGTCTTACTATGTCAGTGGGAAAATTATATAAAACAGCTGGCATACTGAGAAAGCATACTGAAGCAACGGTAACACGTGGGAAGGAATGTACACTATAATACGCTTGCTTACACACTGGAGAAAAACATGACACAAAACACAATGAATGAATGAATGAATGCCCATGGACCTTTGTTTTTGGTACAGTGTTGGGGTGTAGGCCATCCGATGTGATAAAACTAATCTGCTTTTGCAATGTTACAAATTATCAAAGCTCTCTAGATTTCTCATTTGGTTAATGCACCTTTGTTTCATTAATCCTCTTGTGCAGAAAATGTTCCTTTTTCCAAGATCTTGAGCTGTAAAAGAACCACAATCATAGATATTGCTACTTTATAAGCAATCAGAAGCATTCATGTACAAATACCAGGCTTGGTTTGTATCTGCTGACACAGATGCCATACGCCATGGACACATTAGACCTGGGCCCAGTTTCCAAATAGCGATGGAACTTGGGCTTTTAACAATGCATCTTTCCTACAATGGCTGAAGATGTAACATGCGTTTCCTAAAACACCACCCAGAGAGAACGGTTTCTAAAGCTGTGTTAACCAGTGGAATTTTGATTTGCATATCCAAATTGAATCTGTTCTTTTTCGTGCATTCTGAACAGCCAAAAAGCACATGGAATCTGATATTTCAAGCCACATTTCAAATCCCCTTGGTAGGTGGTTTGAAGTCAGATATTTAAATCTGATTCCTGCCCAGTTAGCACAGTGGATTTGGGCCGATTGTGGCTGAGAGTCGGGGCACTCAGCTGAGAGTCCGACCCGGCCGACGTCATGTTGCATGAGTCTGGGCCGCCTTCGGCAGTATTACTTATGGCTATGATGTGGGGGGGGATTGAGCTCAGGCCAATTCCGGTTTGAGCTATCTGGCCCAAATGTATTACTTGGGGCCCAGGCCGATTCCGTTGAGAGTTATCTGGCCCAAATGTATTATTTACGGCTCGGGCCGATTGGGGCTACTCTCTGGCAGATGATTACACAGGCTGCTTTATTTAATTTCCCCCCATATTTTCTTCATTCTTTCTGTGATCAAAAAATACAATTAAATTAAATTCTTTGAGTCCTCTGTAGTATTTTAGTATTTTGATACTTTGTGCAAAGCAATTGATAAGCATTAAAAACCTTGTGGATGGAACTTCCCGAGTTGCGCCTAACGGTCTAAGACACTGCATGGCAGTGCAAACTGCGTTTCTACAGATGCTGGTTCGCGACCGGGAGACACATGAGGCGACGCACAATTGGCCAAGCTTCGTCTGAGCTAGGGGAGGGTTTGGCCGGCCGGGATGTCCTCCCATCGAGCTGTAGCGACTCCTGTTGCAGGCTAGGCGCATGCACACTGACACGGTCACCAGGTGTATGGTGTTTCCTCTTGAGACAAAAATGTTTTTTTTTTTGTGGATGGGTATAATTTGAATGTATAAAATGTATAATAGTAATATTTAAAATGACTAAATCAGTTAATTTTGTATACATTTATTTACATTTGTGTCGGGTCGCTTCTGGGGGGGATTCTGGTAAGATGCTGGCAAAGTTGGTTGAATTCTGGTAGACGGAAACGGACCAATTTTGGGCAGTCATTAATTTTGATTCCGGGCCGAGTCCGACACCCGATTCCGGGCCGATTCAATCAGTTGGCTGTTTATGGGCCGATTCCTCATTGCTAGCTGGGTGGCCATGTGACGTATTTATTTGCCCACAAGTGGTTTTTAGATTGGTTTGGCATATCTTGTTGCTTGCTAGCTACTTTGTTGACCGTTTGACAAGAACATGTGGTAGCTAACTAGCTTGTTACTGTACTTGTTTACCAACAAATTAGTGAATGTGCTAAAAAGCTAAACAGCTAAAATAGTCATAAATGGATTTGAAAAACAAAACTGATTTGAGCATTAAGGTCTGCAGTGTAATCAAGGCTTAAGTGTGTCGTTGGAGCATGTGTCTATACTGTTCGGATCTAAAGAATGTGAGTGCTGCTCTCAGATCAGCTTTCTCCATTCATATCTTTCCTTAATATTATCATTATTTCACACCCTTACAAAAAAATATAGCAGTTTTGAAACTGCAGTAAATGTGCAGTAACTGCGGTCGACTGTGGTATTTTGAATGCAGTAATTGCAGGATAACTGCTGTATACTGCAGTTATACTGCACTGTAACTGCAGTCACACTGCAAAATTCATGCAGCTAAGAAAACAGTTTTATTTTGGACGCAGTATTTGAAGCATACTGAAGTTATACTGCACTCTAACTACAGGTATACTACAGTGTACTGCAGTTATACAGCACTCGAACTGCAATCTTTTTTCATTAGGGCAATATTCACGACGGATCAGCTTCTAGAGATATACAGTGCGTTCGGGAACTATTCAGACCCCTTGACTTTTTCCATTAAAAAAAATCCTCATCAATCTACACATAATGCCCCATAATGACAAAGCAAAAACAGATTTTTCAACATTTTTGCAAAAAAATATACACATATAAACAGAAATACCTTGTTTACGTAAGTATTCAGACCCTTTGCTATGCAGATCTGCAGAGAAGAATGGGAGAAACTACAGGTGTGCCGAGCTTGTAGTGTCATACCCAGACTCGAGGCTGGAATCACTGCTTCTACAAAGTACTGAGTAAAGGGTCTGAATACTTATTAAATGTAATATTTTTGTTTTTTATATATATATAAATTAGCAAAAATATATTAAAACCTGTTTTTGCTTTGTCATAATGGGGTATTGTGTGTAGATTGAGGGGGAAAAACAATTTAATACATTTTAGAATAAGGCTGTGTGGGGGGAAAAGACAAGGGGTCTGAATACTTTCCGAATGCACTATATTACCACCTACGCCTGCAAATATTGAGGGAGTTTATTCTAATGTTTAGCTTACCAAATAAAAATGCACTAGATCACAGACACATCATAAAATATTTTGAGACAAATTACAGAAAGTAGACTACATGTAGCAAAATAGAACTCAATTGATTGAACATGAAATGTTTCAATATGATTGAAAACACCTATAGTCCACTGTTTATATTTCAATGCAATCATCTCGGTTTTAATTTGAAGAATCTTTTAACACGTCGCTTGTTCTTATCAATTGCAAAGACATTGGCAACTTCGTATTTGTTGTCTTCTTTTGTTCTAAAGTTATCGGTGATCACAGAGAGAAGGATCAACCGTGTGATTCTACATCATTGCGCACATGTTAGACTACACATCGTGAAATATTATTGAGAAAATTACAGAAAGCAGCCTTTATCTATCAAAATAGAACTCAATTGATTGAACATTAAATGTATTTCAATATGATTGAAAACACCTATAGCCTACTGTTTATAATTGAATGCAATCATCTGTTTTCATTTGAAGAATCTTGGCTGTGTCATTTTAGGCGGAAATTGAAAAAAGGGTCCCATCCTTAACTGTGCTATTTTGTTATTTTTTTCGCATTGTTTGTAACTTATTTTGTACATAATGTTGCTGCCACCGTCTCATATGACCGAAAAGAGCTACTGGACATCAGAACAGCGATTACTCACCTTGAACTGGACAAATAATTTTTCTTTAACGAGTTGGACGAGAGGGATTTTACTCCAGACACCGAGAAGGCCCTCATCCCCGTCATTTGCAGGAGAAAGAGCCGCAGGTATCGGCGGAAGGGTGTGCCTTGTGAGGATATGGTGGCGAGTGTCCTTTACCATTGGTACTATTGGCCAACATTAAACTGTTGGATAATGAAGTGGACAAATTACAAGCATGTATATCCTACCAACGGGACATTTTCAAAACTGTAATATCTTGTGTTTCAGAGTCGTGAGTGAACAACGACATTAATAGCACAGGTTTTGCTCGCCTGAGGTATCTCATGATAATCTGTAGACCAAACTATCCACCAAGTGAGTTTTCATTGATATTCTTCGTAGCTGTCTATTTACCACCACAAACCGATGCTGGCACTAAGACCGCACTCAATGAGCTGTATACGGCCATAAGCAAGCAGGAAACTGCTCATCCAGAGGTTGCACTCCTAGTGGCTGGGGACTTTAATGCAGGGAAAGCTACATCCGTTTTACCTCATTTCTACCAGCATGTTAAATGTGCAACCAGAGGGGAAAAAATTATTGACCACCTTTACTCCACACACAGAGATGTGTACCAAGCTCTCACTCACCCTCCATTTGGCAAATCTGACCATACTTCTATCCTCCTGATTCCTGCTTTCAAGCAAAAACTAAAGCAGGAAGCACCAGTGACTCTGTCAATTAAAAAGTGGTCAGATGAAGCAGATGCTAAGCTACAGGACAGTTTTGCAAGAATAGACTGGAATATGTTTTGGGATTATTCCGATAGCATTGAGGAGTACACTACATCGGTCACTGGATTCATCAATAAGTGCATCGAGGACGTCGTCCCCACAGTGACTGTACGTACATACCCCAACCAGAAGCCATGGAGTATAGGCAACATCCGCACTGAGCTAAATGGTAGAGCTGCTGCTTTCAAGGAGTGAGGCTCTCACCTGGAAGCATATAAGAAATCCCGCTATGCCCTCCGACGAACCATCAAACAGGCAAAGCATCAATACAGGACTAAGATCTAATCATACTACACTGGCTCCGACGCTCGTCGGATGTGGCAGGGCTTACAAACTATTACAGACTACAAAGGGAAGCACAGCCGCGAGCTACCCAGTGACACAAGCCTACCAGACGAGCTAAATTACTTCTATGCTCGCTTCGAGGCAAGTAACACTGAAACATGCATGAGAGCATCAGCTGTTCCGGATGACTGTGATCACATTCTCCGTTTGCCGATGTGAGTAAGACCTTTAAACAGGTCAACATTCACAAGGCCGCAGGGCCAAACCGATTACCAGGACTTGTACTCCAAGCATGCACTGACCACCTGGCAAGTGTCTTCACTGACATTTTCAATCTCTCCCTGTCTGTACCAACATGTTTTAAGCAGACCACCATAGTCCCTGTGCTCAAGAACACTAAGGTAACCTAAATGACTACCGACTCGTAGCACTCACGTATGTAGCCATGAAGTGCTTTGAAAGGCTAGTCATGGCTCAAATCAACACCATATCTAATTTGCATACAGCCCCAACAGATCCTCCATTATGCCCTTTCACACCTGGACAAAAGGAACACCTATGTGAGAATGCTATTCATTGACTACAGCTCAGCGTTCAACACCATAGTGCCCTCAAAGCTCATCACTAAGCTAAGGACCCTGGGACTAAACACCTCCATCTGCAACTGGATCCTGGACTTCCTGACGGGCCTCCCCAGGTGGTAAGGGTAGGTAACAACACATCCGCCACACTGATCTTCAACCCTCCTGTACTCCCTATCCATTCATGACTGCATGGCCAGGCACGACTCCAACACCATCATTATGTTTGCCGATGACACAACAGTGGTAGGTAGGCCTGATCACCGATAACGACGAGACAGCCTATATGTAGGAGGTCAGAGACCTGGCCGTGTGGTCCCAGGATAACAACCTCTCCCTCAACGTGATCAAGACAAGGGAGATTATTGTGGACAACAGGAAAAAGAGGACCGAGCATTCTCATCGACGGGGCTGTAGTGGAGCAGGTTGAGAGCTTCAAGTTCCTTGGTGTCCATATCACCAACAAACTAACATGGTCCAAGAACACCAAGACAGTCGTGAAGAGGGCATGACAAAACCTATTCGCCCTCAGGAGACTGAAAATATTTGGCATGGGTCCTCATATCCTCAAAACTTCTACAGCTGCACCATCGAGAGCATCCTGACCAGTTGGATCACTGCCTGATATAGCAACTGCTCGGCCTCCGACCGCAAGGCACTACAGAGGGTAGTGCGTACGGTCCAGTACATCACTGGGGCCAAGCTTCCTGCCATCGAGAACCTCTATACCAGGCGGTGTCAGAGGAAGGCCCTAAAAATTGTCAAAGACTCCAGCCACCCTAGTCATAGACTGTTCTCTTTGCCACCGCACAGCAAGCGGTTCCCGGAGCGCCAAGTCTAGGTCCAAGAGGCTTCTAAACAGCTTCTACCCCCAAGCCATAAGACTCCTGAACACCTAGTCAAATGGCTACCCAGACTATTTGCATTGCCCCTCCTTTTACGCTGCTGTAACTCTCTGTTTATTATTTATGCATAGTCACTTTAATAACTCTACCTACATGTACATATTACCTCAATTACCTCGACTAACCGGTTACCCCTCACATTGACTCTGTACCGGTACCCCCTGTATATAGCCTCACTATTTTTATTTTACTGCTGCTCTTTAATTATTTGTTCCTTTTATTTCTTATTCTTTTTCATATTTTTAAACTGCATGGTTGGTTATTGGCTTGTAAGTAAGCATTTCACTGTTATATTCGGCACGTGACAAACAAAATGTCTTTTTTGTTTTTTTGAATAGTGCTCTATACAATAGGTTCTACTGTTCCCTCCAGCAATATACCACTACGACTTTTCCATTAGGCGCTTGACATTTATTTGCTTGAAATTCAAAAATGCACCTCTGTTGGAGACAGGTATATAATGGAGGTGGCAGACAGAAAAAGGCAGCCTTGCTCGCCCTGTTGTGACGAGGTTTGCTAGCTGGCACTAATGGCTACTGCCGTCAACACAGTTGTCAACCCTACCATCGAGAGTCCATTTTTACATTCATGCTAAGGGATTTTTGCACTAGCAAAAGTAATTGAACACTGCAACAAACATACTAAAACAGTTATTTGACTTATTATAAGGCTGTATAGACAGGCCTCAATGTTTTGAACAGGATCATTAATCTCCCATTAAGGCCAGGTGGCAGAGAGGCCTTTAACTTAAAAGCGCTGCTGCCATTTATTGGCTTCATTAGTAGAAGGTCCACAGTAATAAAGAGATTTTAAGAGGCAATGAGCAAAATACAAATGTTTCTGTTAGACAATCATCAGTGTTAGACAATCATCATCTGCAACACAAAGTTAAAAAAAGAGTTCGACAGTTGGTGGATTTGGAGACTTTGCAGTTGATGGCAAGTTTAACAATATATAAGAAAACATAGTTCACATGTACAAAATGCTTTGTCTCCTATTAAAATACTTTGAATATGAGTGGGTGGATGAGGAACTCATCAGAATGGATGAGAAACCGAATGTGTGCGGTTAAAATATATGCAAACATGGTATCAAATGCTGTGCAAGATGTAATAGCTATTATAACCAGTAGTACCCAAAGGATTCAATATTTCATTGTAGCGCCATGTGTGTTGTCTATGCAGCGTGTTATTGACAACATTGTGATGGATTCTTTCTCTCCGCTTCACATCATCTCGTGCAATTAAACTGATCCATTGTGATGTTATTCAATGGCAGCTGGTCTCTTGGATTTCATTAGAACGTTCCTGCATGACTTCTCTTCTGCTGTCAGTATGGATAGGTGGTTCCATTGTCTGCTAGCATCAGACCATCCATAACCACAAAGCACACCTGATTGCACTTGATCAGTTATTGATGTGTCACTCTCATACGTGTCTGTCAGAACAAAACGGGATTTGAGGAGATAGACAGCTTTTGGGCTCCCTCGTTTATAATGCATCACTTCTAATCTGTTTATTGGATTAGTGGCAATGGACTGGGGATTGAGAGAAATGGCCTATTCGTAATATAAATGCCAGCTGCTGGGTACAGGTTGTTGAAGCATTTGACAGCTCAACCTGACCTTAAAAATGAGTACGCCTTCCACAATGCTAGGTTACATACTTTGTTTATTAGTTGAGATAGCTACTTTTTAATACATGAAAGGTGCTGTTCAGGTTAGTGTCTCTTGGCTTTTGGCCTTGGGGAAATGAGACTTTAATCAAAGCTGACTGTTTTGGCCTTCAGGAAAAGTCCTCTGTCAAAAGCTTGAATCCCCCTTGGCTAGGGTTCAAATATATTAGTGTGAAGGCAGGACTGGCATTATGGGCGGGACTTAGGGGGCTTGGCCCGCCCTACCGTACCTCCTTGTCTGTTTAAAATATACAAATTTGTATACTTTTTTGGACCGAGATGCTCGCCGACAGAAAGACATATCTATCTCAGATAAAGCATCAGAGCGAGCGAAACAGTGCCCCTCTGTCTCTGTATGTGTAGCCAGTAGTGTAAAGTACTTATGTAGTTTTGTGGGGTATCTACATTTTACTATTTATATAAACACATTTTTACACATTTTACTTTTACTCCACTACATTCCTAAATAAAATAATGTGTTTTTTTTTTCATATTTTCCTTGAAACCCAAATGTTTTGGTACATTTCGGACGCATAGCATGGCAGGAAAATGGTCCAATTCACACAGTTATCAAGAGAACATCCCTGGTCATCCCTACTACCTCTGATTTGGCAGATTCACGAAACACAAATGCTTAGTTTGTAAATGATGTCTGACTGTTGGAGTGTGCTCCTGGCTATCCGTAAATTTAAAAAAACAAGAAAATCGTGCCGTCTGGTTTGCTTAATCTAAGGAGTCATTTTTGTGTTAATCTTTTGTGTTAATATTGTCTGGCCAAAAAGAGTATGGCATGTCATGGGCTACATATAGTAAGACAGTGGGGCACTGTTTTGCTCACTTTTTTAAGTTATTTGTTTGACAATCCGGTGAAAACATTGGTTATGTTCATGCCTCATTAAAAGGTAATGCATGTTTACAGGTATATTCCCCCAAAAAATATGTGTTCTGGTGCCGGCCCAGTGTGGAGGTTAAATCAATTATTGTACGATTGTCTTTTTATCATTACAAAGGGTAACATAGGTGAGCAGTACACAATCGTCAAAAAGTATATATTTGTTTGTGTTTCATAAGTTATATTAAACAATGTGTGGGTCAAATCCTGGATGATGATTGGTAAAAACCACATTCCAGCCAGTGTCTATTCCATAAGTTAAAGCTATGACGTTGAAATGCCTATTTACTCTGTTCCATCTCACTCTGCAATTCACTGTCTCATCAGCCCAGCCAGATACTGTAAAAAGCATCTAGACATTATCTCCCATTTCTTTTAGACTAGAAAGGGGTTTTTAATAGCGGAGATCTGTATGAAACTTGCTGTCTGTCTCTGACATTTGCACCATTGTTTCAATATTGAAATTAGATCTCCAGCTGCTCCATACAGTAGTGAACATATAGTGGTCTGGAGTCTGGACGAGACAGACAGGCAAACAGTTTTTCTCAGCCAGTAGAAATCATGAATCGGCATAATTTTTATGGATATATATACAAAGAAATGTCTATAGAAAACAGGTAAAACTAAACTAAATGCAGCTAGTTTTCAGTCTGTCCAACGTCAATTTGAAGTTGTGTTAGCTTTGTTGTTGGCTAGCGCCTCAGAACAACAGTGTCCTAACGAGAGAGAGCACATTTTCTATGCCATTCTATGCCATCATTAGCTCCTTGTTAAGGATGTATCGAAATAAATGTCACTAGAAAACAGATAATGCAAATGCAGCTACTTTGTTGTTATTCTTGCTGCACTGTTTGGCATGACCGTAAGTTAGCCGTAGTTGGCTAGCTAGCAAGCAAGGGATACGGATGTTGCCAGCCAGTATGGCAATAGAACATTTAGAACGAACGACTGGGTCGTGTCCATAGAACCAAAACAAAAAGACTTAACGACTGGGTCGTGTCTTTGGTAACTGAACCGATATAACTAATGACCAGCCGGCTTGGGTAGCAACCCTAGATTTGTGTCAGGACTGTATCTCGTGGAAGGATAAAATAGTAATAACATTTTTAATGAAAATATGTCAGTCATTATTTGAATATGTTGGTAACCCGTTGTATAAAAGTGATAATGCCCTCGAAGCCGGTGTTTGGAGGATATATTGGAACAGTTTGCTGGCACTTCGTCTCAGGCCTAACAACACCCGCGCAAATATATCCTCCAAACACCAGCTTTGAGGTAATTATCACTTAAGTAATCGTATTCAATCATCTGTCATAATGGATTCAGAGTACATACAGTGCCTTCAGAAAGTATTCAGACGCCTTGACTTTTTCCACATTTTGTTACGTTGCAGCCTTATTCTAAAATGGATTCAATACATAAAACAAATCCTCAGCAATCTACACACAATACTCCATAAGGATCATCCTTGAAATGTTTCTAGAACTTGATTGGAGTCCACCTGTGGTAAATTCAATTGATTGGACATGATTTGGAAAGGTGCACACCTGTCTTTATAAGGTCCCACAGTTGACAAAGCAAAAACAAAGCCATGAGGTCGAAGGAATTATCTGTAGAGCTCCTAGACAGGATTGTGTCGAGGCACAGATCTGGGGAAGGGTACCAAAAAATGTCTGCAGCATTGAAGGTCCCCAAGAACACAGTGGCCTCCATTATTCTTAAATGGAAGAAGTTTTGAACCACGAAGACTCTTCCTAGTCCTTGGCGCTTCTATTTTTTGCCATCGCGGGCCAGAACCATATTACAGGATTATACATCATGTGTATGTGTCTACTGTAAATCAGCCCAGATATGCTACTTTTTTAACATGCACCGAAATAAACCACATCCATGTTCTCCTTTTGGCAGGTATTTTCATTAATTAAACATGCAATGAACTACACGGAGGGAAAAGCCCACTGTGTGCATTCAGCATCATGGACAAGAACTCTTGTTAACGGGTATACACAAAAACACAAAGAAAGAGAGAGAGCTCAACATTACATTTAAACTAAAATCAGTGTGAGGAGTGAAGTCTCTAATGGGCATTGACTAGAGCTGTGAAGTCAGGTATAGTTTCTGATGTCGCTATGCACAGGATTTCTGAGAAGTGAGAGTCAGTAAGAGACGATCTGTGCCCTGACTTGTTATATTTCATCACTGAAAATATCTGTTGACATTCAGTTGAAGTCAGAGGTTTACATACACTTAGGTTGGAGTCATTAAAACTTGTTTTTCAACCACTCCACAAATTTCTTGTCAACAAGCTATAGTTTTGGCAAGTTGGTTAGGACATCTACTTTGTGCATGACACAAGTCATTTTCCCAACAATTGTTAACAGGCAGATTATTTCACTTAAACACAATTCCAGCGGGTCAGAAGTTTACATATTCTAAGTTGACTGTGCCTTTAAACAGCTTGGAAAATTCCAGAACACCTAAAACAGGGAATTTTTACGAGGATTAAATGTCACAAATTGTGAAAAACTGAGTTTAAATGTATTTGGCTAAGGTGAATGTAAACTTCCGACTTCAAATGTACATAGGTTGGCCCAAACAGTACAAACATCTTCTGAGCATGACTCCTAATCTTTGGAAAGTTTTGTTCATCGAGAGATGCATAGAACCTCGTCAGTGACATTGTTTTGAATAGTTCTCCAATCACTGCATCAGACTGAAGATTGATAAGCTCAAGTTGCAGGTCAGTGGGAGCGTTATCCACATTGAAGGTGAAAGGAGAGGAAACCAACAGCATGTCATTTTCCAACACATTGAAATCCTCAAAATGAAGAGAAAACTCACCGTTCAAGCACGCAGCAGCGATGTATACTTCTCCCGCTGGTTATCTGATAGGGAACAGACTAGTAGTGTCAGAAGGTAGGTGAGATTGTTGGCTTCTACTTGACAGGTCAGGAGAGGTCATTTTCCCTTGAAGGCTTTAACAAGGCTGTACATCTGATGTGCAAAAAGCCCTTCCCCTGTATTTTGGAATTCAGTTAATTCATGATGGCCCTGATGTCCACGGTGAAGGCAAAATCTGCCAACCATTCTTTATCTTGCAGTTGAGGGAAATCCACATATAAACTCAGCAATCTCTAACTTCAGGTCCCACAACCTTTTAAGCACCTTCTCCAAACTCAGCCATCTCACATTTGTGTGGTAGGGGAGATCTGCATGACCCGACTCTGTCTCTTCCAACAGTGTGACAAACTGCCTGTGGTTTAAAGATGTTGCTCTTATGAAGTTTACCACTTTAGTGACTGTATCCACAACATCGCTCATTTTCAGAACACATTTACACAGCGCCTCCTGATGAATAATGCAATGCAGGAAGAAAAAAATCTGATCTGGGTTCAGGTCAGCTACTTGATCTTTTATCTTTATGGGGGCGTGTTTGTTAACAATATCAAAAAAGAAGGTCCAAGCGTCTTCGACAGAGGGGGATCAAGCTGATTCTATACCATTTTACAGAGGCTAGTTCATGAAGGAAGGCTTGCTCATTAAAGTTTTTTAGCAAGTGTCTATGACCAATTAGGACAGGTTGTTTCACTGAGCAGCCATTACAAACACAGGCTATAAAACAGTGATCACTAAGGTCATTACAGAAAACACCAGACTGACACCTATTATTTGTAAGGATAACCTCAAGAAGAGTAGCCTTTTCTTGGTGTTTGGAGTCATACCTTGTGGGATTGGTAATAATCTGAGAAAGATTTAGGGAGCCCCATTGTTTTAGGACTTAGTCAGGTGGTTTAAGCATGTCCCAGTTTAGGTCACCTAGCAGGACAAAAATCAGACTTAGTGTAAGGGGCCAGGAGAGAGCTTAGGGCAGGTAGGGTTTCGTCACCCGAGGGGCAAGGTCAGAATGGGACGGCGCCGACTGTGATTTCAGGATGGCACCCCCCATGGCAATCAAGACACTGCCGCCAAAGACACCATCCACATTTCAAAATGTAGCGGTGGTAGCCTATTAAATCAAATCAAAGTTTATTTGTCACGTGTGCCGAATACAACAGGTGTTGACCTTACAGTGAAATGCTTACTTACTGGCTCTAACCAATAGTGCGAGAGAAAAAAGGTGTGTGTGTGTGTGTGTAGGTAAGTAAAGAAATAAAACAACAGTAAAAAGACATTTGAAAATAACAGTAGCAAGGCTATATACAGACACTGGTTAGTCAGGCTTATTGAGGTAGTATGTACATGTAGGTATGATTAAAGTGACTAGGCATATATGATGAACAGAGAGTAGCAGTAACGTTTTTTAAAAAAGCGGTTGGCGGGTGGTGGGACACAACCGCTTAGCCAATGTGCGGGAGCACTGGTTGGACTGGCCAATTGAGGTAGTATGTACATGAATGTATAGTTAAAGTGATTATGCATATTTGATAAACAGAGAGTAGCAGCAGCGTAAAAGAGGGATTGGGGCGGGGGGCACAATGCAAATAGTCCGGGTAACCATTAGGTTACCAGTTCAGGAGTCTTGTGGCTTGGGGGTAAAAATGGTTGAGAAGCCTTTTTGTCCTAGACTTGGCACTCCGGTACCGCTAGCCATGCGGTAGTAGAGAGAACAGTCTATGACTGGGGTGGCTGGGGTCTTTGACAAGTTTTAGGGCCTTCCTCTGACACCGCCTGGTGTAGAGGTCCTGGATGGCAGGCAGCTTTGCCCCAGTGATGTACTGGGCCATACGCACTACCCTCTGAAGTGCCTTGCGGTCGGAGGCCGAGCAATTGCCGTACCAGGCAGTGATGCACCCGGTCAGGATACTCTAGATGTTGCAGCTGTAGAACCTTTTGAGGATCTTAGGACCCATGCCAAGTCTTTTTAGTTTCCTGAGGGGGAATAGGCTTTGTCGTGCCCTCTTCACAACTGTCTTGGTGTGTTTGGACCATTCTAGTTTGTTGTTGATGTGGACACCAAGGATCTTGAAGCTCACATCCTGCTCCACTACAGCCCCGTTGATGAGGTTGTTGTCCATGCACCACCCGGCCAGGTCTCTGACCTCCTCCCCATAGGCTGTCTCGTCGTTGTCGGTGATCAGGCCTACCACTGTTGTGTCATCTGCAAACTTAATGATGGTGTTGGAGTCGTGCCTGGCCATGCAGTCGTACAGGGAGTACATCAGGGGACTGAGCACGCACCCCTGGGGAGCTCCAGTGTTGAGGATCAGCGTGGCAGATGTGTTGCTACCTCCCCTCACCACCTGGAGGCAGCCCATCAGGAAGTCCAGGATCCAGTTGCAGAGGGAGGTGTTTAGTCCCAGGTTCCTTAGCTTTGTAATGAGCTTTGAGGGTACTGTTGGACACCCAGTGGAGAAAGTGTCATGCCAGTTCATGTCTTATGTTGTACAAGCTTGTACACTGCCAGTTTTGCAAACCTAATTGCATGTGATACCAAACAGCCTTCTAGAGTTCCATTGTTAATTAAGACAGTCACCATTTCGTTATAATATGTTGGATTTACATCTATTTTACATTTTAGTAATTTAGCAGATGCTCTTATCCAGAATGATTTACAGGAGCATTTAGGATTAAGTGCCTTGCTCAAGGACAGATTTACTTGTCGGCTTGGGGATTTGAAACAGCGACCTTTCAGTTACTGGCCCAACACTCTTAACCGCTAGGCTACCTGTTGTCTCCATTCTATAGGACTAAATCAAATCAAACTTTAAATGCACTTTAAATTAAATTTGATTTGATTTATTCTTGTTCTTTAAATTAGATGGAGACGTGAATCCAACATATCAGTTACTAATTTGTAGACAAACTGGAACTAAAGCCAAACTAAGTTAATGGCACAGATGGAACTATCCAAGCAAAAGATAAATCCCTAGGCCTATCAGCAACTTGCTACTGTATATAGTCCTGAAAAGCATCATTGATGATATTATGAGTGATAAAGTATGGTCACATTTATTTGCTCTGGGGCATTTCCATCGAAATGGACCCATGAGCACCAAATTGAAGTTCATAGGAACATATCAAATTGGGTGTCAAAGGAAAGCTAAGAGTACAAGATTTGACATAACTGAAGGATTTGATTTCTGGATAAATATCTACCAGAAAAAGCCTTAGAATGTTTTATTAATATATCAAAACACAATCATGTTTTTGTAAAGACCCCTGCAACTAATATCAACACTTATTTACTTTTGGAGAAATTGTTTACCTTCTGTAAGTTTAAGAAATATTGTCTTGTAATTTCGTTACCAAAAACCCATATTTCTCTCATGAGTAGGGAGGATAATGAACATTTACGGAAGTAACAAGTAATGGTAGACCTACCAATTAGTTAGTGATTTTACATATAAACGCAACATGCTCAAATATTTTACTGAGTTGCAGGTCATATATGACCAACTGGCTCCATTTAGTCTTATTTTGCAAAATTAGAAATGTTGTTTTTTACTTGGATAAATTAGAGACTTGGAGCTAGAAAATGGTATAACAATGGGAAAGTAATTCTGCTTTGAAAGTTTATAAACTTCTAACCTCACTTTTGAGAAAATGGCCCTTGAATATATTTTGGAACAGCTACTGGAGAGCTCTTCTTTGTCTACACCATTCAGTATTGTTCAAACCCTCTTAGGCTTTAGCCCCACCCAGCTCTTTAAGGATTAAACAACCAAAGATTTCAAGACTAAAGGCTGGTTTATACTACGGGTGTGTTCGTAAATCCAGCCTGGGGTGCCAGATCGTGCTCAGAGTGCGCTTTGTGCATTCGTAAACTCAGTGCATTGGCAGATTGTCAGTTGGTAAATTCAGAGTGTTTCGCTCTTGGAGCATTCAGAGCGCACACTGGACGCTCTAGCCGAGGAGTAGGGTTGATCTGAGCATTCTGACCTAACAACAGCAGCCAAGCTAACTGGCTACTTCCAGACAGCTACTTCCAGACACAAATGAGGGAACAGTTCACTCTGACCATTTACTCACCCTAGCAGAGATGGTTAGGCTGTTTTTATTTTATCCAGAGCGTTGGTGACTGCAACTGTGTTGCTGGCAACAATTTAATTACGCTATTTTGCCAGCGTTTACTGATAGCGCCCATATTCAACAGGTGTTGAGCGTTCATAAATTTGTCAGTTATTCTGCACTCTGGCACACTCGGACGAGTACTCTGAAATCTGAGTAGATAGCCAGAACAAATTTGCCAGCTATGTCTATCGACAGTTGTCGCAGTGACTTCATGAACATTCTATTGAAATGGTTACTTGCATATTGGAGTCTTTTGTTTAGACATGTAGCTAGCTATCTAGCTAAACAATGAACCAAAATCCCAAATCATGACGCTACTACCCTGCATGAATCTGCAGGTAGCTACCCACCCGGGTTCAATGTTAGCTAGCTAGCTAAAATTAGGCTCTAGTTAGCAATACAAATGGCTCTGAGATAATTTTACTACACCGATCATACATGTAACGTTAGCTAGTGAGCCAGCCAGGTATCGTTAGCTAGCTAGCTAACAGTACGCTTTAACTTGAAATTAAAACAACTTTCTGACTAAATTGGAAACGTGTAATATCTGAAAATGTAGCTAGCTAGACTATCTTACCTGTATACATGGATGGATGCTTCTCACTCTCTGTCACGGATGCCATGGTTACCTTAGTTTGAAGATGTAAGAGATAGGTGTTTTATACAACAGCCTTCTGTGCGTTCTCTTTTCGACTCCCTCTGCATATTTGCAATCAAACGGCAGAATTTTTTTAATCTCCTTAGCTATCATACACTAATTCCACCGTGCATTCCACTGATTTCAAAACTCGGTTCTCCAGAAAGTGGAGAGAAACAGTTCAGTTCTGCTACGTGATACCTTTAAAAAAAAGCTGCATTAGAAAGTATTAACTGCACATACTAACCAGCTCATGTTATATGGCAGACCAATCTGAACTCATCTCTCAGCATGTCCAGCCCACCCATTATCTCAGCCAATCGTGGTTAGGCTGGAAGGTTCCTGACTTTTTCTGTGGCTAAACCAACTAGGCTCATATTTTAACAATTGTATTTGTATTTACAGATGGCATACACGTTTGTTGTTAAGGTACATGAAAGTTCACGTTTTAGAAGGCATTTCTGACAAAAAACGCATTTTGCTAAAAAAAAGTTTAAGTTCAAATGGCTCTCCTGTAAAGTAGTGACAAGCGACATATGCCTAGTTTCCTGAAATGAGTCACATATGAGGAAATCCGTCAATTTAAATAAATAAATGAGGCCCTAATCACAGATATCTTGTCACAGTATTCAAAATTGCTATCGGTAATGCAATTTTGTTCATTGTTCGTAGCTTACTGTATGCCTGCCCATATCATAACCCCAGTGCTCCACCATGGAGCACTCTGTTCACAACGTTGACATCAGCAAATCGCTCACCCACACGACCCCATACACATGGTCTGCAGTTGTGAGGCCGGTTGGATGTACTGCCAAATTCTCTAAAACGATGTTGGAGGCAGCTTATGGTAGAGAAATTAACATTAAATTATCTGGCTACAGCTCTGGTGGACTTTCCTGCAGTCAGCATCCCAAGTGCATGCTCCCTCAAAACTTGAGACATTTGTTGCATTGTGTTGTGTGACAAAACTCTACATTTTAGAGTGGCCTTTTATTGTCCCTAGCACAAGGTGCACCTGTGTAATTATAATGTTGTTTAATCAGCTTCTTGATATGCCACACCTGTCAGGTGGATGGATTATCTTGGCAAAGGAGAAATGCTCACTAACAGGGATGTAAACAAATTTGTGCACCAAATTTGAGAGAAATACGCTTTTTGTGCATGTGGAAAATTTCTGTAATATTGTATTTCAGATCATGAAACGTGGGACCAACATGCGTTCATATTATTTGTTCCGTGTATGTTGTGCAGCTGAGAGCCGGTTGAACCGAATCACACGGTTGTGAAAGCTAAGGACACTGTGTCCTGTCGTGGTTGCCGTTCATATGTTCATGCTCTCCCCATTGAGTAGACTGTATCACAGTGACATCTAGATGGCTACCAATATCACTTACTTGAATATATCCTACTTGAAAAATATTTCTGGGAGGGAAGAAATTTGTCCACGTTACTAGCTGCAGCCAGCGACGCTGTGAAACAGCTGCCGAGTTGGGAGAAACGCCTAGGTCTGCAGGCACCTCGATACAATACTGGCACACTGGTCATTCGCATTGACTTTAGTGGCCCACAACATGGCTTATGTATAAAATGTGGGCCATCAATAAAAAAATATTGTGCTGGTAATATGGGTCATTTCTTTTGAACTTCTAGAAACAAGCCATTTTCTCTGTAGTAATGGTGAAAACATAATGATCACGAACAAATCTGCATTCAGTTTATTTTCTATGAAACTCAGAGGCTGCGGTATAGCAAGTCTATCATCCCAACAATTCTTATCTGGCTTATTTTGTACTAGGTTGCACAGCAAGATATTTACGAGCAATTTAGAGCAGACTGAAATGGCTTGTGTCAATTTGAGCTAGCTAACTATCTAGCTAGCAAGAAAAAGTCAACCAGCTAGCTAGCTACATTGCAAAGAAAATATGCAGTAATTTAATATTGGCCAGCAATAAAGATACTTATAAACATGTCAAGGTACCTACCAGGCAACTGCTGAAAATATTATTCTACTTCACTACCGCTTCAAGAAAATATTTACTAAATAGTCTGAGCTTGTGTGTCTCACCCGTGTCACACCCTTTAGCATGAGGTTGGTCCCTGAAATTGATCATTTTAATCTACAGTACGCATAAGCTATTACTGTAAAGAAATACAGTATGTTAGAGCGATTTTTACAGGAGGCTTCCAATTACAGTTAAACAGTATTTTTTTCACCATTTTACCCATAATGCTGTGTAATCTACAACTGCATTCTACAGTGTTTTACTGTTGAAATGACAGAAAAATCTTAGTGTGTGTTGTTGCAGGGGTCATAACGTGTCATTACACTGGCCTGGGGGTAGGTTTATGACAGTCATAAATACCTCTCCCCTCCTTTTTTCCTATCTCTACCCTACTGATGTGACTATTGAAAATCCCATGGTTAACATAGAGATTCTGGGAACATCAGAATTTGGGGGGAAATTAACCATATTTTGGTAATCCAACCAGTTGAACATATGCTTTGGTACTTAATGAATATGATGTCAGTTCGGGTTGTCATCTCATACATTCTCATCAATGATAGGATGACATAAACGGTACAGTGGAAAGTCTACACATTATAGTTATCAGATTCAAATGGAATTGTTGTGCAATTTAAATGCTTGAATATGAAATTATTTGTGAGAGGATGAAATGTGATTTTAGCTTCTAAAATGTGAGAAATGGGCTTTCATGAGTGAATTAGGCCCGACTCAGTGGCCCGCCCACGTGAAGAGACATTGGTTATAAACTATGAAACACGCCCTCCTCTCCCTTCCTATATAAAGCCTTGACGACAATATAACTTTCTGTCCCGGGTACATTAGGATGACGATCAGATGTCAGAAGGGTTCAGATAATAACTACAGAATGAAGCCAACCTCAGCGTGAGCTTTGGTTGCGAATGGTATGAACTTTGAACTCTTATTCGCTACAGAAGTGATACCTCCTATCCGTTGAGTTAGCAGCAGCCGCTGTAAACGTGGGCTAGGAGAGGACAGACAGAGTATCCCGTCTACCACACAACGACGTTACTACAACGTATCCAATGTTCCACCAGAGACATTCTTCCGAGGACAGAAAGATCTCTGTTGGCCAACACCACCAGCATGTACGACCAACCTACCGAGTAAATATTTATTGCATGTTCCTTTTCCAAATGGGTGGTAATTTAGAATGCATAAGATTCTGTATTTACGATAGAGTAGCTGCCTACGGCCCGATAGAGACATCGCTTCTCCCTTTGTTCTTCAGTCTTCCCGCTCTTTCACTCAAACCCAAACCCCTTTTCTTTGGGTAACCAGCTGTCATATCTGTTCCGTCCGCAAGGGACGTTTTCCTTTATGACATAATTTGTAATCAACGTATGGTTCATTCTGTGTATATGTAATTCTGTGTGATTAGTTAGGTATTTAGTAAATAAATAATTAAACCCAATTTTGTATTGCTGATTCAACTTGTTAGCCAGGGTTCATGAAGATAACCAAGAATTTACAACTTTCAGATGAGACTGAAATAGGGTGATGATTGATATTGACTGCTATTGATGTAAAATACTACTAGGTCTTTAAGAGTTTTTTAGGAAGATAACTGCTCTATAAATATTATTTTGTGGTGCCCCGACTTTCTAGTTAATTACATTTACATGATTAGCTCAATCAGGTAATGTTAATTACAGAGAAAGGATTTTATAGAATAGCATGTCATATCACTTAATCCGGCATTGCCAAAGACATGACACGTGTTACTATTACTGAGTCAGCTAACACTTTGCTATCATTAAGAAGGCCTTGCAGTACCACAGAATTAGTAAGAAGGCGAGGAGGTAGCCCAATCCATCAGCTCTGTTTTAACCCTCTTGAGTCTAAGCCCTGTCTAAACTGGCGGAGATTATAAAATAACATAAAATAACATCTTGAATTGTTTTAAGATGTTCATACCAATGATTATTTAGCTATTTGATTTTGAATTTTAAAAAAAAAATATATATATATACAACAATTATTGAATGAAATATTGAATTTGGCATTACTGCTATTAGCCAATAGAAACACATTGAATAAAAGATTCACTACATGGAACAACAGATAGTTCAACAAAACAAAATCTTAAGGCAATTTTGTTCTGAAATATCTGTCATATAATGTACCTGAGAGATATAAGAAAGATCAGGAAACCATTTTTTAAACTATCATGTTTTTTTCAAACTCATCGTCTTAAAGACCTGAGACTTTCAGACGAGTCTTGTGAGGCTTGTGGGTATCCTGGAGAACATCGTGTTCTTGCGTCTCATCTTTCCATAGAGAGGTCATGACAGTTTGTAGGCCAAACCATTCGGACGCTACAGACTTTTTCGTGAGAAGACTGATTTTTGGGATGTCTCATGGTCTGACAAACACCTGTCTAGCTTTGCCACCTTTCACCGCAGATACAAAAGGGCGATATCAGGGGATGTGGTGGATTGAGAAGCGGCCCATGCAAATAAACATATCTCTATGTTAAACAGACAGGGTTGCGGAAATAGTAGGCCAACGGTTAAGTGGTCCTAAGATCTTGTTTATACCTGGTGCTAACATGGGTCTTTTGTGCTGATCTTATCCACGTTCTAATTGTTCCCACATTGTAGCCATTGTGTCTACACATGGTGTGAAATGTCTCTTATCGTCCATTTTGTTCGCACCTTGATATCCTGGTTCCTCCCTGAATACAAATTATTTGACAAATATTTTTTTATTTTAAGACATATTGATGCCATAAGTCAATGGCGTCACCTGTCAATTATTTTTGAGGGTGGAATAATTATGATTTAAATGGTTTCACTGTCCAGATCCTTCTACACTTGTAAGATTCCCAGACACAATGTGTGTCTGACTGCCTCCGTAGGTGGAGCTGAAGATCTGATCACAATTAGATTACAATGCATATTTTATTAGTCTACACCTGACACAAAATTTGGCCACAATCAGAATGTGGACTCCAATACTCCTTAGCATAGATTCTACAAGTGTCTGGAACTATTAGAGGGATGTGACAAATGAGAAATTCCATCATTTTGTGTTTTGTTGATGGTGGAGAAAACTCTGTCTCAGGCATCACTCCAGAAACTCCCAAATTTTTCAATTGGGTTGAGATCTGATGACTGACACACATGCACAGACTCTTTAAACCCCCTATGTCCTTTGAGACTCCTCTTTCAAAGTCACTGTGATCTCTTCCTCTAGCCATTGTAGCCAAAATAATTGTATATATGACTAAGCATGATGGGATGTTAATTACTTAATTAACTCAGGAATCACATCTGTGTGAATGCACCTGCTCTCAATATACTTTGTATCCCTCATTTATTGAAGTGTTTATTTTATTTTTGGCAGTTACCTTGTACCTCATAAATAGAAACTTGTCCTTCGTGTACAAATGCCAAACTTGGCTTGTATCTGCTAACACGAAGAAGTCATATGTCTCTCACACACACACACACACACACACACACACACACACACACACACACACACACACACACACACACACACACACACACACACACACATATGCACACACACACACACACACACACACACACACACACACACACACACACACACACACACACACACACACACACACACACACACACACACACACACACACTCACTCACTCAGTACCGCAGGGCTGGTTGCAGGTAAGCCTTAAGCTTTAGCTCAGTGGTGTAAAGTAAAAATACATTAAAGTACTACTTTTTTGGGGTATCTGTACTTTACTATTTCAATTTCTGTCTACTTCTACTTTTTTTCTGTCTACTTCATTCCTAAAGAAAATAATGTACTTGTTACCGCAGAATTCTATGGCATGTTATTTAATTGTCAGCCATTGTTACCATTAATGCTAGTTAGTGCTAGTTTGACCACCAGAGGGCATCTTTGAGAAGCATTTAATAGTCTTCAATATTGGCTGTACTAGAGAATTTAAAACCTTTGTTTCTAAGAACATAGTATATGGGATTGATTTTAAGAAATTTAGCTTCATTAATTTGGTTAATGTTATAGTGTTTTTATTCCAAGAAAAATAAAACCCTCAGGGCAGGTAGGCTATTGCTTCAAATCCTATTGCTTCTAACTTCAATATGCTTTTGAAATACCGTAGTAGCACCAACGGAAACCCCAAAACACCTACCTGAGCATTCTCGCGACCACCCCGTGAGAGCCCTCTGTGGCCAAGAAACAGTGGGGTTATGACAAACTAACCAGGGTAGGCCTAGCACCACAGAATACGCAGGAGAATCAATAAGGAAAAGACTAATCTTCTCCTTGTGACCCTCCTGCGTTATCATACACAAAGGTGCGGTAACCTCCCTGATAAACCCCGACCCTAATGGTCGACTATCTAAGGCATGAATAGGAATAGGCATATCCACAGGAATAATAGAGATCCCTAAAATATGAGCTAGACTTTTATTAATGAAATTCCCGGCCGCACCTGAATCAACTAGTGCCTTATACTGGGAATGCAGTGAAAAATCAGGAAAAGAGACAGAGACAAACATTAGTGCAGCAGAGGGCTCTGGATGAGAATGGTGCCTACTCACCTGGGGTGACGCCAGAATGCCCTGCCTGCCCTCTCTATTCCCAGAGGAACCAACCCGGCACCGACCAGCAGTGTGCCCTCTGCGACTATGAATGGTGCTCGAGCGGGAACCCCCTCCGGTCTCCCTGCGCACCATCCCTCCCAATTCCATAGGTTCGGGAGAGAGGGTGCAGGAGGATGGAACAACCAGACCCCGATCTAGACGTCCACGAGTAGCCAGCATGTTGTCCAGCTTGATGGACATGTCCACCAGCTGGTCGACGGTGAGGGTGGGGTCTCTACAGGCCAGCTCCCGACGGACGTCCTCGCGTAGACTACAACGGTAATGGTCGATCAGGGCCCTGTCGCTCCATCCAGCGCCGGCAGCCAAGGGCCTAAACTCCAAATCAAAATCCTGTGCACTCCACGTCTCCTGCCTCAGATGATAGAGGAGCTCACCCGCTGCTTTGCCTTCGGGTGGGTGATTGAATACTATCCAAAATTGGCAGGTGAACTCCTCAAAATGGTCCAACGCCGCATCCTCCCTTCTACACACAGCGCTGGCCCATTTCAGGGCTTTCCCGGTGAGGCATGAAACGAGGGCGTAAACTCTTCTCACGGTCAGATGGTACTGGGGAGGCCGTGGCTAGATATAAGTTTAGCTTGAGGAGGAAACCCTGGCAGCCGGCAGTATCTCCGTTGTATCCCGTGGGTAGGGATAAATGGATCCTCGATTCCGGAGAGGAAAAAACGTTCACGGGAGAAACTCCCTGTCTCTCCCAGCGATCCATTTTCTGGACAATGTGCTCCATGACGGAGCTGATACAGTCAAGCTCCCTCGCTTGTTCCTGAATGCGTTCCTCCAGGTCCATGGGTATAGTGTCGTCTCCTGCTGACTTCATATATATTGGTCAGAGATTCTGTCAGGCATATGTGTATAGGTGGCAGGGAAGTCAGGCGCAGGAGAGTCAAACGGAGTGTAAAATGGAGTATTTTAATAATGTCCTAGTAACATGCTCCATAACACTAAACAGGAAAAGAACATAAACAAAATATGGGTACGAAGACCCGACGCGCACCTATACAACAAACAACACTACACTGACAATAAACAATCTCTGACAAAGACATGAGGGGAAACAGAGGGTTAAATACACAACAGGTAATGAATGGGATTGAAAACAGGTGTGTGGGAAGACAAGACAAAAACCAATGGAAAATGAAAAAAGGATCAATGATGGCTAGAAGACCGGTGACGTCGAACGCCGAGCACCGCCCAAACAAGGAGAGGCAACGACTTCGGCAGAAGTCGTGACAAAAATAGACCTACACCACTTTTAACAGCATATTACTCAACATTAGTGAGACTCATGTCGCCTACGGTAGGCCTACAGTATATCTAAAAAATATTTTTTTCAATGTCGTGACACTCCACCAATAATTTGATTTAGAGGATTGGAGGATTCTAAATTAATATCTAATTTGGAGATTATTTTGTTTACAAATAACCTAAAGTGAGCGATTGTAATCTGAATAAAGGCCAAAATATTTATTTCTGGGTTTAGAGGGAGAGAAACCATAAGCCTACCGTGCCTATTTTTTGGACAAGGACATCCCAGCCGGCCAAACCCTCCTCTAACCGACACTGGGCCAATTGTGCGCGGTACTATGGGACTCTCAATCACGGCCGGTTGTAATACAGTCAACCTAACTAAGAAATACATTTGACGATACAATTCTCCCCTAATGTCCTTCTTGGCAAGAGTCTATTGTCCTACTAATAGCCCATAATGGCACTGTACAACGTGACCGGTCCGGAGTAGGCTACAGTACTACAGTAAGAGAAAAATAATACTAACATTCCACACCCTAATTGTAGTCTAACCAATACCCAAACGGAGATTCTGTGAAAATAAAAAATATTGTTGATTTATCAAGACCAGTCCCCATGCTTGTCTCAGAGCAGCGCTATCTTGACCTCTGAATGCTGTCTCTTCCGTTAATTTTGAAAAATGTTTTCCAGTAAGCAACCACTTATTTACCTTCATTAGCCTACTTTGTTCCAATATTTCTGTCATTCAGTGATATTTATTCCCATAGTAATTTGTTATGGATCCAAAACTAAATAAACATCTGCATTTTGAAAGAGTATTTATATAATTATTTAATTAATGAAAGCATAAATATGCTGATGAAGAAATACAGTACTGTACAGTATATACTTTATCTGACATTATGCGGTTGCATGAGGTCGCACACGCGCACTTTAAACATTTGGATAATAAAGCATTTAAAGTGTTTTGAAGATAGAAGCCGCATGCATTTGTTTATTAGTCTACTGTGCAGTCTGACAAGTAAACATAGCCTACAGTACATACTTTAGTAAACATGGTAAAGTGCCTAATTCTTTACATAAGGGAGAGCAGGCCATGTCCAGACTTTTTCGGTGACCTCAAGTACTCATTAACACTTTAATGCTTTTTCAGGTTGCATCAGTCATGGACAAAAACTTCTGAGACACAGTATTATTGATGAACACGCAGAGGTTCACTGGTAAGCCACATTTGCCTCAGGATCCATCTCTCTTTGGTTGCACATCCTTGGAATAGCAGAACAGCAGAATGGTCCAGGCGACCCTTTCTGTGCCTGGTGAGCAGTTGGTAAAGTTCTGTTGTCAGAAGAGGAGTGGAAATGTCAGGGTGAACCGACGACCTGACGAACCCTCCATGTATGTTGACTTTGCCTGTCAGAGGTGGAGTTCCAGAGCTCACGTGTGCCTGGCATGGATTGTGACTCCAGCTCATTCCTCGCCCTTTTCAACGCGTCATTCTCTACCTGATTCTCCACCAATGCTGCCTGATTCTCCACCAATGACGAGTGACTCTCTGCCAATACCGCCGGGCTCTGGACCAATGCATCAGTTGTCGCCCGTATCTCTGCCCTCAGATAACATTTCTCTTTCTGCTGGTCTGCCGTCAATGACTCGATCTCGGTCTTAAACGTTTTAATCTGATCCATGTCCACCTTCATCAGATGAGCAGAATGGTACAGCCCTGAGCCCCCATCGATTACAGTGGCCTATGATAGAAACGGTAGATCAATTAAGAATTTAAAATGACTCCAACACACAAGTGCTGCGTACACGTTTTAAGAATCTAGCAAAACTAACCTCTTTCTTGGCAACCATGCATTTTCTCGGGTAGAGTTTGGGGCTGGTTGAGGAGTACTGGAAAGGTTTGACTTTCAGCTTACAATAGGCCATAAGTATACAGCAGATCGTCGATTGTCCTCACTTTGATTATGCTGTAGTAGCATACTGTAGCACCATGACCAGGATCTCTATTCATTTAAGTGAGCAGATTAGGGCTTTCAGGAGGAACAGAAAATCTAGTACAGCCAATAAAGTTTATCAAAATTAGTATATTTGAGTTTAACCACAATATTTGTTGTATTTTCTGTTCTGTCTTTTCTGGTGGATTAAACTGAAATTGCAACCAACTTTCTATGGCTTGTTTTTTTTAAAGATATTTTGGAGATGATTTAGTTCTCAAATAACCAAAAGTGAGCGAGAAAAAGGCCATTCTTGAATGGGGTGAGGCATTCTTACTAATTTGTAAACAAAGCCACTTTGTTATTTAGAATGGTGTATTTCTGTTTTTAGAGGGAGAGAAACCATAAGCCCAAAGTCGCCTCATGGGTCTCCCAGTCACGGCCGGCACGGGTATCGAAGCAACATCGCCGTTTGCACTCCGATGCAGTGTCTTAGACCACTGCAGCACTCTGGTGGCCCATCCGATGCAGTGTCTTAGACCACTGCAGCACTCTGGTGGCCCATCCGATGCAGTGTCTTAGACCACTGCAGCACTCTGGTGGCCCATCAGATGCAGTGTCTTAGACCACTGCAGCACTCTGGTGGCCCATCCGATGCAGTGTCTTAGACCACTGCAGCACTCTGGTGGCCCATCCGATGCAGTGTCTTAGACCACTGCAGCACTCTGGTGGCCCATCCGATGCAGTGTCTTAGACCACTGCAGCACTCTGGTGGCCCATCCGATGCAGTGTCTTAGACCACTGCAGCACTCTGGTGGCCCATCCGATGCAGTGTCTTAGACCACTGCAGCACTCTGGTGGCCCATCCGATGCAGTGTCTTAGACCACTGCAGCACTCTGGTGGCCCATCCGATGCAGTGTCTTAGACCACTGCAGCACTCTGGTGGCCCATCCGATGCAGTGTCTTAGACCACTGCAGCACTCTGGTGGCCCATCCGATGCAGTGTCTTAGACCACTGCAGCACTCTGGTGGCCCATCCACAGGGTTTTTAATGCTGATCAATTACCTTGCACAAAGTATAAAAATACAGAGAGGTGTTGGCAAGAGTCTATTGTCCTGCTAATAGACCATAACGGGATATTATAATACATGGTGTCCAGGTCAGGATAACCAAAACATTTATTTTTTAAAGACCTTCAGAAAGAATGTTGGTACTTATTTATTTTGATCCAAAGCCACTCAGCTTTATGTAGGTGCCGAGGCTATATGACTGCACCATCAACTTGATTATTTAGTAGTCGTCCCTTGACAATATTCGGTAAACATATGTATCTTAAGAATATCATGGAATATAACTGAACATTTTAGTTTCTCTTAAAATAAAAACCTTAGTGTAACAACAGTTTTAGTATGTAAAACTGACGAGTAGAAACCAAAAAATAAGTGTATTTTTCAGGGTGTGCGCATGCAGGACAGAGGATTAGCAATTCCTACACTATTGTTCGAAATTCAGTCACCTTCATCCTCATCATTCACTTAATTGAAATTCAATTTTGAATTTGTGCACGACTATCAGTTTCTATTTGGTTTATGTCACCCATTCATTGTCAGTTAGAGACACATTAGCTCCCTGGGACCCAAAAGCATAATAGGAGCTCAAACTCCTGCTTGCGCTGGTCTGGAGCAAGGAAGCAGTAACGACGGCTACCATACTAAACCACAACAACAAAAAAGTCCCGCAGCATAATCTCAAAACATTTAGTTGAGCAACCACTGTAAGTGTGTGTTTGTGTGTGTGAGGTTTCTGTGTGAAAAAAGATATGAAAAATCTTAAATTCTGCAATGGGGCTTCTTGTTTTTATCTCCAGACTATTGTAGCAGGGTCATCTTGGGCCATTTTCAGTATTTGTGTCTATGACATAAAAATAGTGAACAGCTCGGAGATTTTGTTGTGTGGGTTGAAATGTTGTCCTTTTGTTTTTACGTCAACATTTTGACCATAGCCACCATAGGTGACACACAGTGAGGTTCAAAATGATTTAAACAGTGACACATTTCCCAAGACATGCTAACCTCCCACTATTACCAATAATGGGATATTAGCATTTTTTGGGAGGTACAGTATGATAGTTATGCCTCTAACTTTCTCACACATGATTATTCATGATTCATTCATGATTATCCATAGTCATGGTAGCATCCTTTTTTTCTCCCCAATTTCAATCTTGTCTCATCGCTGCAACTCCCCAACGGCCTCGGGAGGCGAAGGTTGAGTCATGCTTCCTCCGAAACATGACTCGCCAAACGGTGCTTCTTTAACACCCGCCCGCTTAACCCGGAAGCCAGCCGCACCAATGTGTCGGAGGAAACACCGTTCACCAGACGACCGAGGTCAGCCTGCAGGTGCTCAAGTTCAGCCTGCAGGCATCCAGCCCGCCACAGGGAATCACTAGAGCGCAATGAGCCCCCGGCCAAACCCTCCCCTAGCCTGGACAACGCTGGGCCAATTGTGCGCCACTCTGTGGGACTTCCAATCACAGCCAGTTCTGATATAGCCCGGGATCGAACCTGGGCCTGTAGTGACGCCTCTAGCACTGCGATGCAGTGCCTTAGACCACTGCATCACTCGGGAGGCCCCAAATATTAAACTTTTGACTAATGTACATGTAAGTGAATTATTGGTTCCCTAAAATGGGTTCTATGAACAAGGAGTTCTGGAGTAAAGCCAAAACCACAACAAATGTGTCACAATACTTTTGGACCTCATTGTGTAACTAACTAATATAACTCACTATTTCTGACATAATCTAATGAGTCCATGTTTAGTATAGCTAGAGTACAAACGTAGATATTGATCAATAGAAAATACCTGCTGTCACGGTGATAAATTCCCTGTGTCTAGCTTTTGATCTGCCAAATCAAGCTGTCAACTTTTGGTCCAAACAGGACACGGCTGTTTGCCTATCAATGTCCCCAGACCCTAATAGAATGTGTGCAATGGTACAGGGGCTGTGCTAGTGATGATGATTAATTGTACCTGTAACATTCCATTGCTTCCATTATACCAGGCAACCTAAATCAGGAGCAACTCATGTATCTCAATAGACCCAGGTCTATTTGGATTAATCTGACCAATACGGTGTCCATTTTAGGACAGACTCTGAGGATTGATTGTTGACGAACTGTGTGTTTCTGTTCTTTTCTTCTCTCTCAGGTGGCATCCCCTTTGTACTGACCGGAGAGCTGTTTGAGCAGTCGTACCGACCCGCAGCCTTCATGATCGCAGGGATCGTCAACTGGGTCGCCAACTTCGCAGTCGGACTTTTGTTCCCGTTCATGCAAGTGAGTGTGTGTGTGCGATTGGCTGTGTATGCATATCTTCAAATGTGTGGCTATGCGCTTTTACCAGCACTATCAGAATGTGCACATGCTGTGTGTGTTCCAATAAAATAGTATAATGGTGTCAGAAAGAATAGACTATTAGATTCTTATGTTGGAACATTTCCTGATATTGCAGGGCACTGTTTTATTTCATACACAGCTCCCACAGCCCCAGGCAGCGCAGCAACAATGTCTCTTCTATTCTGTTCTCCTTCTCCTCCCAGAAACATTCACTGCAGTTCTTCTTTTACTCTTCTGTCTGCTCTCTTTCTCTCTCTCTCTCTGTGTCTCTTTTGTTGATATGCTGGCGCAGAGTACATTCAATCAAATTAAATTAAATGTACAGTTGAAGTCGGAAGTTTACATACACCTTAGCCAAGTACATTTAAACTCCGTTTTTCACAATTCCTGACATTTAATCCAAGTAAAAACTTCCCTGTCTTAGGTCAGTTAGGATCACCACTTCATTTTAAGAATGTGAAATGTCAGAATAATACTAGAGAGGATGATTTCTTTCAGGTTTATTTCTTTCATCACATTCCCAGTGGGTAAGAAGTTTACATACACTCAATTAGTATTTGGTAGCATTGCCTTTAAATTGTTTAACTTGGGTCAAACATTTTGGGTCGCCTTCCACAAGCTTCCCACAATAAATTGGGTGAATTTTAGCCCATTCCTCCTGACAGAGCTGGTGTAACTGAGTCAGGTTTGTAGGCCTCCTTGCTCGCACACGCTTTTTCAGTTCTGCCTACAAATGGGATTGAGGTCAGGGCTTTGTGATGGCCACTCCAATACCTTGACTTGACTTTGTTGTCCTTGTTGTCCATATTCCATTTTGACACAACTTTGGAAGTATGCTTGGGGTCATTGTCCATTTGGAAGGTCATTGTTCATTTGGAATTTGCGACCAAGCTTTAACTTCCTGGCTGATGTCTTTAGATGTTGCTTCAATATATCAACATATTTGTTCTTCCTCATGATGCCATGAGGAAGGACAGCAGCAAAGTACCCCCACAACATGATGTTGCCATCCCCGTGCTTCACAGTTGGGATGGTGTTCTTCGGCTTGCAAGCCACCCCCTTTTTCCTCCAAACATGACTATGGTCATTTTGGCAATACAGTTCTATTTTTGTTTCATCAGACCAGAGGACGTTTCTCCAAAAAGTATGATCTTTGTCCCCATGTGCAGTTGCTAACCATAGTCTGGCTTTTTTATGGCGGTTTTGGAGCAATGGCTTCTTCCTTGCTGAACGGCCTTTCAGGTTATGTCGATATAGGACTCGTTTTACTGTGGATATAAATACTTTTGTACCTGTTTCCTCCAGCCTCTTCACAAGGTCCTTTGCTGTTGTTCTGGGATTGATTTACACTTTTCATACCAAAGTATGTTCATCTCTAGGTGACAGACCTTGTCTCCTTCCTGAGCAGTGTAACAGCTGCGTGGTCTCATTGTGTTTATACTTGCATACTATTGTTTGTACAGATTAACGTGGTACCTTCAGGCGTTTGGAAATTGCTCCCAAGGATGAACCAGACTTGTGGAGGTCTACAATTTTCTTCTGAGGTCTTTCTTTAGATTTTCCCATGATGTCAAGCAAAGAGGGACTGCGTTTGAAGGTAGGCCTTGAAATGCATCCAAATGTACACCTCCAATTGATTCAAATGATGTCAATTAGCCTATCAGACAAAATTTTCTGGAATTTTCCAAGCTGTTTATAGGCACAGTCAACTTAGTGTATGTAAACTTCTGACCCACTGGAATTATGATACAGTGAATCATAAGTGAAATAATCTTTCTGTAAACAATTGTATTAAAATGACTTGTGTCATGCACAAAGTAGATGTCCTGACCGACCTGCCAAAACTATAGTTTGTTAACAAGAAATTTGTGGAGTGGTTGAAAAAGGACTTGTAATGACTCAAACCTAAGTGTATGTAAACTTCCGACTTGAACTGTACCTGTAAATTTGTGGGAAATTCACTCTGATTTACTCTTTAGTCATATCCTGTTTACATAATTGCTTATGCCATTGCCTACACCTAGCGACCTGTTTTTTTTAATGTACAAATTTATTTGAATTATTTTTATTTTTTGGGATCGGAAAGCAAAATTAAATGGGCCTATTTATATAACGAATATGAATTCAGAGGGAAGAAATTATTAAATATTAAAGTATTAGACCTCTCACTAAAGGCTTCAGTCACATTGAGGATTAGCTGATAACTATGAAACAAACATTCTGGATGATATAGAGAATCTGGAACTATTTATTGATCAGCATTTTGATATGCTCGAAAAAGAAACGGATACATCGAAGCGAATGATCTTTCCTCGAGTTCTGAGAGCGAAACTGAAGGGCAGCCGCCATCTAAAATTGCAAATTTAACATTGGGAGGGGAACGTTTTTATAACTATTTTATAACTATGTCTCCAGAAGATAGAGCATACAAGCAGTTAAAAAAACTGGATCTATTGCATGTTGTGATTTTATTAATTATTATTTTTTACCCATTTTTCTCCCCAATTTTGTGGTATCCAATTGTTTTAGTAGCTACTATCTTGTCTCATCGCTACAACTCCCGTACGGGCTCGGGAGAGACGAAGGTTGAAAGTCATGCGTCCTCCGATACACAACCCAACCAAGCCGCACTGCTTCTTAACAGAGTGCGCATCCAACCCGGAAGCCAGCCGCACCAATGTGTCGGAGGAAACACCGTGCAAACTTGGTTATCGCACACTGCGCCCGGCCCGCCACAGGAGTCGCTGGTGCGCGATGAGACAAGGACATCCCTACCGGCCAAGCCCTCCCTAACCCGGACGACGCTAGGCCAATTGTGCGTCGCCCCACGGACCTCCCGGTTGCGACCGGTTACGACAGAGCATGGGCGTGAACCCAGAATCTCTGTTGGCACAGCTGGCGCTGCAGTACAGCGCCCTGTTGTGTGTTGTGATCTTTTAACCATTCCTGAACCTGTGACCTGAAACAAGCTACATATGGGCAATACCAGAACAAATGATCTATTGATTCTTTCTCTTTGCAGCAAAATCTACAGAGATTGTTATATGCCCCATATATATAGCATTTTGTTGGTGTCAAGAATTTTATATAATCTTTGAAATGGAAAAACTGTGTTTAATCAGGTTTTTTTGTACCAGCTGATGAACCATATGCCATGGAATTTTTACATCGAAAATCTCTTCCTCTTTATTTTGCAACCTTTATGGCGCAGCTGTCAACATTTTTGTCCTCAAGTGAAAATGGTATATTTTCTATTTTTGACAGTTCCTTTCAGCCAATTTGTATCTTTGATTTGAGTTTATTTTGTTTTTACAGGGACAGTGCACAATCAACGTTTCAGTAAAAGTGCCGGTTTTAGCCAGCCGGCTAATTTTCAACCGCAGTCCGTGGGCAGGTTATTAAAAACAATTACAATATAGAAAATAGCAACATAGGACAAGCAAGACATAGCATACAGACAGAGAAACATAGGACAAGCAAGACGTAGCATACAGACAGAGCAACATAGAACAAAAAGCAGCAAGACAAAATTCATAAAAGCAAGTGTTTCCACACCTCACAAGTTACAGACAACAGACATGGAAAGCGGCAACACACAGCTAGGGACCATGTTCACAAATCTGATTGACCTTTAGCCATGTCTTCAAGCATTTTGTGAACGTGTGATATGTGGTGCAGTTATGTGTGTCTGATGGCAGTGTATTCCAGTCATGTGAAGCTCTCACAGAGAAAACAAATTTACTAAAGGTGATTTTCCTTAAGGGAACTATAGTCACCTCTCATGGCAGACCTTGTGGATCTGCTGCCATATGTTTGGGTTTTCTGTTTAACAAAAATACGGAGTGGAGGGGGAGCCAGGCCATTTAGGATCTTGAATACAAGACATGCATCGGTGTATTGCACAAGATTTTCCCAACTCAGGAGCTCATGCTTTCTGAGGATGTAACAGTGATGATGGCTATTGGGCTTCCTATCAAGCACTTTGAGAGCCTGTTTGTAGACAGACTGAATAGGTCTTAATGTTGTACAGCAAGCTTGGGCCCAACTAGTCAAGCAGTATGTTAAGTGGGGGAGTATCATAGATTTTAAGTACAGTTTTGCTACCTCTGTAGTCAAACAATTTTGTGTGAATCGGAAATTAGCTAGGTTGAATTTGGTAATTTGAATTACCTTTTTCACATGCTTTTTAAAAGAGACGTTGGAATCAAGTATGATGCCACGGTACTTAAAATCAGATACCACCTTGAGCTTCTCCCCTGACACATAGACATCTGGCTCAGTTACATCTGTTACCTTCTTTGTGAAGAACATGTAAACAGTTTTTTTCACATTGAGATGCAAACACGAGTCACTGAGCCACTTTGTAACCTGGACCATTACAGTAGTGAGTTCTTGTGCAGCTTGTTGTTTGCTCTTTCCATGCACATATATCACTGTATCATCTGTATACATTTGAATGTCAGACCCAGTACAGGCAGAAGGCAGATCATTAATGTACAGGCTGAACAAGAGGGGCCCCAGTATTGACCCTTGGGGCATGCCCACATCATAGCTAAGAGTGGTCAACAGCTCATTGCTCACTCTGACACACTGAGTTCTGCCTTCAAGGTATGATTTCATCCATCTCAAGGCATCAGGGGAAAAGTTGAACTTGGACAATTTTGTGATGAGAATCTCATGGTTAACAGTATCAAAAGCCTTCCTTAGGTCCAGAAACACAGCCCCAACAACGCCCCCTTTGTCCATCTTGGACTTCACATTTTCCAGAAGAAAGCAGTTGGCCGTTTCTGTGGAGTGTTTCGCTCTGAAGCCAAACTGCATGGAGTGTAATGTGAAGGGGCTGTTGTTGAGGTGGGCAATCAGTTGTTCTGCTACACGCTTTTCAACAACCTTTGACACCACAAGTAGTATACTAATGGCCCTTTTGTGACTCACGTCAGCAGGTTCGCCTGATTGAAAGATGGCCGTTATTATGGCCGACTTCCAAACCCTTGGAAACACCCCGAGACCAATAGATGTGTTGGTGACCTTAGTAATGGGGCCAATGAGTGACTCTTTGTAGTTTTTAAGAAAGGTAGAGTCCAGCCCAAACACATCATTGGCTTTAGAGTTCTTTAGTAAGCTAATCACCATGTTCACCTATGACTCAGAAACCTCCCTTATGATGAAGACAGGATGAGCATCATTTACTAACACTGAGCCCAAGAAACCAGTGGAGGGGTTCTGTGTCAGTACCCTGACAGAGTTAATAAAGTAGGAATTGAAGGCTATTGCTATTTCGACTGCATCCTGTGTTAGATTGTTATTCTCCATTATTTCTAGTCATTTTGCAGTGTTACTATGGTCTTTCCCTGTTAACTTTTTTTAGATTCTCCCAGATCAGTTTAGAATTTCCCTTTGCTTCACCAATTATGTTAATAAAAAAGTTTGCCTTGGCCTGTCTGATTTCTTTCATCACCTTATTTCTCAACATGGTAAACCTACGTCTGTCATGCTCTAATTTGGATCGTAGGGCTATTTTAATATATGGCAGACAAACAAGTTCCATATCTTCTCTCTTTACCACTTGCCAGATTTCTTTTAAATGAATCAGTATATTTGATTTTAACCATAACTTTTGTTGTAATATTTGTTCTATCTTTTCTGGGGGATAAAAATGAAATTGTAACCAGCTTTGAATTATTGCTTGTTTAAGAAAGGGTGATACTTAAACAAAATGTCATAGTCGGAAATGAGAAGGCAATTTTTGAACAAAGGATTTGCCTTTCTTAATAATCTACTGGAGAACCATTTGGGGTTTAAGTATAACTTTATGTATGAGTGAAGCTTTTAGTGAGAGGTTTAAAGCTGTAATATTTAAACTCATATTCACTATATAAATAGGCACATTTAATTTTGTCTGGCTTAACATTCCAAATAAAATGAAATATATTTTGCTCATATGAATTTAAAAAACGAGTCATCTGGAGTAGGCAGTGCCATCTGTATGTAAGTAAACTATGGTAGGTCCAAAGAGTTAATCAATGTGATATTTCCATAAATAGACAAGTATTTACCTCTCCATGGTTGCAGAATCTTATCTATTTTTGCTAAATTTCTATTGAAATGAAGACGTGAATACCAAGTATGTATACTTCAACATCCGCCCATTTTTTTTGGTAAATTACAAGGTAGTGTAAACACTGTATTTATAAAAAATAAAATAAAAAAACATCCAATTCGTAATGGTACACGTATGGTACATTTGTCATAATTAGGTTTTAATCCAGAGGCTACAAATGGGATCAAGATCTTAATTGAGACTGTGCAAGGATCCTGCTTAAGAAAAAAAAATAGAATCATCGGCATACATTGACACTTTAGTTTTTGTCCCCTGGATTTCTAACCCCTTGATGTTCTTGTTGGATCTAATTTGACAAGCTAGTATTTCAATGGTCATAATAAATTGATATGGAGACGACGGACAGGCTTGTTTTACTCCTCTCTGCTATGAAGACCAGGCCTGGTTTATTTGATTTTCAATTGTTTCAAATAATTGTCATATATTATCTCCAATTTATCATCAATGTAAAAAAAAAAAAAAGAATACGTGTCTGATCAGGATGAACAATATCTGGTAAAAACCTTTTTTATTCTATGTGCTATGCATTTCGCCAGGATTTTCGCATCACAACAAGTGTTAGAGGCCTCCAGTTTTTAAATGGACTGGATCTTTATACTTACCATCTGGGTCTTGTTTTAGTAGTAATGAAATCAGACCTTCTTGTTGAGTACCTGAAAGTCTACCATTTGTATGAGAGTAAATTAAACATGCTAATAATGGATATTTGAGTACATCAATAAAGGTCTGATATACAGTTGAAGTCGGAAGTTTACATACACTTAGGTTGGAGTGATTAAAACTAGTTTTTCAACCACTCCACATATTTCTTGTCAACAAACTATAGTTTTGGCATGTCGGTTAGGACATCTACTTTGTGCATGACACAAGTAATTTTTCCAACATTTATTTACAGACAGATTATTTCACTTATAATTCACTGTATCATAATTCCAGTGGGTCAGAAGTTTACATATACTAAGTTGACAGTGCCATTAAACAGCTTGGAAAATTCCAGAAAATGATCTAGTGGCTTTAGAATCTTCTAATAGGCTAGTTGACATCATTTGAGTCAATTGGAGGTGTACCTGTGGATGTATTTCAAGGCCTACCTTCAAACTCAGTGCCTCTTTGCTTGACATCATGGGAAAATCAAAAGAAATCAGCCAAGACCTCAGAAAATAATTTGTAGACCTCCACAAGTCTGGTTCATCTTCGGAGCAATTTCCAAATGCCTGAAGATACCACGTTCATCTGTACAAACAATAGTATGCAAGTATAAACACCATGGGACCACGCAGCCGTCAAACTGCTCAGGAAGGAGACGCGTTCTGTCTCCTAGAGATAAGCGTACTTTGGTGTGGAAAGTGCAAATCAATCCCAGAACAACAGCAAAGGACATTGTGAAGATGCTGGAGGAAAGGGTTACAAAAGTATCTATATCCACAGTAAAACGAGTTCTATATCGACATAATCTGAAATGCCGCTCAGCAAGGAAGAAGCTACTGCTCCAAATCCGCCATAAAAAAGCCAGACTACGGTTTGCAACTGCACATGGGGACAAAGATCGTACTTTTTGGAGAAATGTCCTCTGGTCTGATGATACAAAAACAGAACTGTTTGGCCATAATGACCATAATTATGTTTGGAGGAAAAAGGGGGAGGCTTGCAAGCTGAAGAACACCATCTCAACCGTGAAGCACAGGGATGGCAGCATCATGTTGTGGGGGTGCTTTGCTGCAGGAGGGCCTGGTGCACTTCACAAAATAGATTGCATCATGAGGCAGGACAATTATCTGGATATATTGAAGCAACATCTCAAGACATCTGTCAGGCAGTTAAAGCTTGGTCGCGAATGGGTCTTCCATTTGGCCTTCCTTTTCCTATCGCTTCCTCAAGGTGTCAACAGTCTTCAGACATAGTTTCAGGCTTTTATTTTGAAGAATGAGCATGAACGACCACATTGCGTAAGTGGATAGGTGGGGGCTCTCAGAGTGAATTGTGCGCAAAAGAGAAAGGTGGCCATTATTACTGCCGGTCCTAGTGAAAAGCCAACTGTCCCGGTTGATATATTATCGAATAGATATTTGAAAAACACCCTGAGGATTGATTATAAAAAAACGTCTGACATGTTTCTGTGGACATTATGGATATAAATTGGAATTTTTGTCTGCGTTGTCGTGACCGCTATTTCCGGTGGATTCCTGGGCATAACGCACCAAACTAACAGACGTATTTGGATATAAAAAATATCTTTATAGAACAAAAGGAACATTTGTTGTCTAACTGGGAGTCTCGTGAGTGAAAACATCCGAAGATCATCAAAGGTAAACAAGTAATTTGATTACTTTTCTGATTTTCGTGACCAAGTAACCTGATGCTAAGTGTACTTATTGTTTTGTCAAGCAATCGATAAACTTACACAAACGCTTGTATTGCTTTCGCTGTATTGACCAAAACATCAATACTTATTTTCCACCATAATTTGCAAATAAATTCATTAAAAATCCTACAATGTGATTTTCTGGATTTTTTTTCTCTTTTTGTCTGTCATAGTTGAAGTGTACCTATGATGAAAATTACAGGCCTCTCTCGTCTTTTTAAGTGGGAGAACTTGCACAATTGGTGGCTGACTAAATACTTTTGTGCCCTACTGTATTATATTATTTCTCTTTTAGCCATGTAAAAATGTATATTTTTTTATGATCTGCTAAGCCATTACAATTATAACTGGCTATACTTATTTTACCCATTTACCTTAATGATACCCAGGTTTCAATTTTACTTACCATGACCAATGTTTGCAAACTTAACATTAAAAAGCACCATGATGATTAAGTGTCCATAGCTGTGCCATAATAATTTGCACTGTTAAGCATACTGTAGCAGCAACTTTGTAATCCTCCAATTGTTGTAATATTCCACCCACTAAAACCTCCCCCCATATCTAGGTCTGTTGTCACTAAGACCATCAGACCATCTCCCTGACTCATGACGCACCTTTGCGTCCTAAGGCAAACCCTTGGCCGCAAATTGGCATTGACCGGAGGGAAATATGGGCAGTCCCATGATAACATAAATATCTAACCAAAGGACATGGAAAGAACAGTCGTAAAAATAATAAACAGTAACAATAATAGATCATATTAATAGAAATAATAACAGCAATCTTTTAAATGCATGCTCATATTTAGAACGTCCAGGCAAGGCTATAAGCATGTCAGCCCAGGCTGCTCAGTTCAGTGGATTCAATTGTTTGAAGAAAAAATAAATGAAAAAATGAAGAGAAAACAAGCTAAATATATCGGAAGACATCCTTTTTTTTATTTCCATTACATGCAAGACATATTTAATGTAGTCCTCATTATATCCTGTTGTATTCTGACAAAAAAAGAAAGAAGGAAAAGGGAACATAGATTCTAATGGCCACTAATGACTGCAAGTAAAAATGTGTCTGAGGCATCACACTGCGCATAAAGGAATACCCAAGATTAACTTACAATCGACTCTGACACAGCCATGGCACGATAGCCAAGAATACATGCAGCAGTGACAAAACAGAGCGAGTAAACCTGTAAAACCAACTCTCTACACCCGTACACATTTTGTTTTTTTATTCCAGGGTCGTTGCTCTATCACCTCGTCTGTTTTTACACCTAGGCCTATGTCATTAGGATCAAGACTATAAAAGGTAGCATGAATAGCTTATATAGAAATATATAATATACCTCTCTCCCTCTTAGAGAAGTACTTCCATAAGCCAGTTAGTGTGTTAGTTATACCGTTAACTTTAATCAGTTTATCCCGGTGTTAACCAGCCCGCCACACACTAATAGAAACAACAACCCTGTTGACAATAATCCATTTGTGTCTGAACAATAATCATCCTTTACCATTTTTATATTGAGATTTATTTTCTAAATGTAAAGGAGTAATAACCCCAATTATTTTAGGATTGTATAGGCCTATTCCAATAGAGAACCGAGGCAGGTTTTTAATTATATCATCCTTTATCCTAGCCCTATAATAAATCTATTCATATTTATTACGTTTTATCTTAAAAGCTAATTGTTCCAATTCACAACGGCCAACAATTGCCGCACTATATAACAGCTATTAAGTGATAATATAACGACCTCTACAATTAGGTCATATCATATCAAACAAAAAAAAAACTAATGTACAATCTTCAAATTAAATAAGTAAATAAGAAAAAAGGTCAACTTTACCCATCTTTGCCTTCCCCTAAATCAAAACCTGATATTACATCCATATAGTCCAGTTGCATATTGCCTAAATAGAAAAAGGATAAGTTGATCATACCCATTCTGCATTACCATAAGTCCAACCTTATTTTAAGTCCACATAGTCCACAGTTCCATACTGCATGAACATTTTTTTAAATAAAAGTTTACAAAATTATTTTGTAAAAAAACAAATTAATCCATATTTGTACTGTGTAATATGGTACAAATATGTATCAGGGACTACATCAACAGGAAGTAGCTATCACCCACAGCCATGTTGTATTCTTCGAGTCCTTGAACATTTGGTTGTTTACATATCATTTATCGACCACCAGACGAACAGTCTGCTTCTCTGCTTGGGGCCTTTTGAAAGTGGGCTACAGGGCACGTCATCTCCACTAGTTCATGGGGAAATAGTTCATTAATAGACAATGGGGTGTTCTTCAATTCCCTACCCTGTTGTAACAAGGCAATTTTTGTTTTATAGTGGGTTAGCATAGCTACAAGCGGATGGGTCCTTCCCTCTGCTCTGCCACCGAAAATGTGAGCCCTTTGAAAATCAATTGTTTCCACCTGTTCGTCCGTCATCTTGGGATTACATTTCATAAACACCTTGACTTTTTCCTTCGTTGACTGATAGTTCTTGTTTTCATCCTCCCTTATTCCCATTATTCCCATATTCCCATTATAACAATATTATTTTTCATACTTCTGCACTTTAGATCAAGTAATTCGGCTTTCATTGTTTTATTATCATACCGTAGCCTCTCTGTAGTGTCTTATTTTCCGCTCGTATTTCTTCCATCATTTTATTACTGTAATTGATTCTTGTTTCTAAGGCCTCGACTTCCCCCAGTAGCCCAGGCAATAGATCCAGTATTTTAAACTGCTTGCTCTATCTTCTGGAGACATAGTTATGAAAACGTCCCCCTCCCAATGTTAAATTTGGCATTTTAGATGGCAGCTTCCTTTCAGTTTCGCACGCAGAACTCGAGGAAAGGTCTTCTTATTCACTTCGATGTATCCGTTTATTTTTCGAGCATATCAAAATGCTGATCAATAAATAGTTCCAGATTCTCTAAATCATCCAGAATGTTTGTTTCTTAGTTATCAGCTAATCCTCAATTTGGGACAAGCTGTGACTGAAGCCTTTGGTGAGAGGTCTAATACTTTAATATTGAATAATTTCTGCCCTCTGAATTCATATTCTTTATATAAATAGGTCCGTTTGATTTTGTCTGGCTTTCCGATCACCCCCCAAAAAAAAAAAAACATGTTTTGTTTACATGATAAATAAATAAAAACTGGTCGCTAGGTGTAGGCAAGGGCATAAGCGATTATGTAAACAGGATATGACTAAAGAGTAAATCAGAGTGACTTTTCCACAAATATCAGGTACAGTTGAAGTCGGAAGTTTACATACACTTAGGTTGGAATCATTAAAACTCATTTTTCAACCACTCCACAAATTTCCTGTTAACAAGCTATAGTTTTGGCAAGTCAGTTAGGACATCTACTTTGTGCATGACACAAGTCGTTTTTCCAACAATTGTTTACAGACAGATTGTTTACAGACAGACCAAGTGGTATGGTTAAAAGATTCAGCAATGGTCTGCAACATTTAGCCATCTCGTAATTGAGGTAAGCTCGGTCTGGTGATAATTTCTCAAAGTTGGGTTTTATTCGGAATGTCAGAAAAGGGCTGTCCCAGGATGTCTGACCCTAACTGGGCTCAGGGGCAGTCCTCTGATTTAGTTCAAATCCAATTCCCTTTTTGAGTTTTCCTTCATTAAACAGTCCAAAATCACATTGTAAAATTGTGTAAACAGTATCATACTCACTCATTCATCTTATACAACAATTATATGTAAACCTTATATCTGGGGCTATTATATAAACAGTGTTATGGTAATGTGGCCACACCGTCTCCCATGAGCTCCCCAAGTTGTGACAAACGGACCAGTTCGTAGCTGGATTCTTCACCGATCTTTTACACTTTCTCCGGAACATGAAATATGTTCGTACCTGAAGTTCTGTAAGGTGGAAGGATTTCCTTTGTCTCCATGAAAAACAACTCTCCATAACTGTGTGTCCATGAGGTCTTCTCAGGAATTTATGACCGCTGACCACAGCAGCCTAGTTGAAGGAGGCAAGGGGGAGGCAGGGAGAAGGGGATGGGCTTGCTATACCCAAAGAGGCCAACGTCATGACACAGGGCAGTGTCCCCAATCACTGCCCTGGGGTATTGGGATATTTTTTTAGACCATCACGGGGGCTATTCGATGCTAATGCAGTACGCCACAGGATGTTTTTGTGCTGGTCGAGGGCAGTCAGGTCTGGAGTGAACCAAGGGCTAAATCTGAGAAGTGTTATTTTGGGGTCAGAATGGAAAACCTAGTTCAGTCTGCTTTCCACCAGACACTGGGAGATGAATTCACCCATCAGTAGTACAGTAACCTAAAACACAAGGCCAAATATACATGGGAGTTGCTTATCAAGATCACAGTGAATGTTTCTGAGTAGCTTAGTTACAGTTTTGACTTAAATCGGCTTGAAAATCTAGACTTGAAAAGACTTGAAAATGTCTGTCTAGCAACTTGACATTGCCTGTTGAATTTTACAAAGAATAATTTGCAAATATTGTACAATCCAGGTGTGCAAAGCTCTTAGAGACGTACTCTACACAGAAATACTCACAGCTGTAGTCGCTACCCAGGGTGATTCTAACATGAATTGAGTCAGTTGTGTGAATACTTATGTAAATGACATATTTCTGTATTTAATTGTCAATACATTTGCAAAAAAGGGGGTTATGGGTGAGAGAAAAAATCTATTTAAAACCTCTCTAGGGTATGTGGCCAACATCCGGTGAAATTACAGAGCGCCAAATTTTGTTCGATAAAGTCCCTCTTTATATCCAAAAACCTCAGTTTTGTTGGCGCGTTTTGTTCAGTAATCAAATGGCTCCAAGGCGGTCACAAAAGGCAGACGAAAAATCCAAATAGTATCAGTAAAGTTCGTAGAAACATGTCAAGCAATGTTTATAATCAATCCTCAGGTTGTTTTTAGTCATAATAATCAATCATATTTCAACCGGACAATAGCCATAGGAAGTGCAATCTGAGTCCTAAGTCAGTGGATACTGTATAGGCAGTCAATGGAAAACTACAAACATAAAATAAATCCCACTTCCTGGATGGATTTTTCTCAGGTTTTCACCTGCCATATCAGTTCTGTTATACTCACATACATTATTTTAACAGGATGGGGAACTTTGATGTGGGTGGGATCCCCATCACGAGGGGCTGCAGTGGCTCGAGGGGCTGCAGTGGCTCGTGGGTCTGCGTAGCTGAGCTGCCAGCTGGGCTGCCAATTGCCCATCCCTGCTGTAACACCACAAAATGTGGAATAAGTCAAGGCAGCGTCGACCTCTTCAAAGGACATCTCTAACCTTTATTCATTTTCACTTTTTTAGCCTCCAATTCTGTCTTGCCAAGCCTGTATTACACAGTGCTAAATTATTCTCTCATCCCATGTCTCCTTTCTATGGGCAGTGGGTTATCAATAAGCAACTTGTTCATTCAAACATAGTTGTCTCCAGTCTTATGGGGAGTGTGTGTGTGTGTGTGTGTGTGTGTGTGTGTGTGTGTGTGTGTGTGTGTGTGTGTGTGTGTGTGTGTGTGTGTGTGTGTGTGTGTGTGTGTAAATGACGTATTTATTTATGACTCATTATCAGATCCAGACATGTCCTCTGTGCAAGACTCCATCTTAAATATTGAGCCACGACATTTCGTTATTAGTCATTCAGTTACAGGGGGAGAATCCAGTGAGGGACGACTCACAGTATGAGTGATGAGTGATTCAGCAAACACTGAGATGCTGGCCACCCCCCAAACAGTTGTGTTGCTTCGAGTAGTGTAGAATCAATTACTATAATGTTGAAAATGTATAAGATTGTATGATTCTATTGCATTACGTGCTAGAGGTTGTAATCTTATTTAACTTTGTTTAAATTATGTGTGTCTTGTTCTGTCTGAGCATGTGTGAATGCTTATCTCTCTGTGTGAGTGCAAACAGGGGATCCGAAGGATTTCACTTTGTTATTGTGTGTGTGAATGCATCCGCACGTGGGTGTGTGTGTGTGTCCGAGTGTGGTTGTATATTTCAGTGTGTGTGTGTCTTGGATTTACACTAATCTCATTGCAAAACAGCAGGGAGAAGTAGAAGGTGCTGTCCCATTCACTGGCACCTGCGAGTTTTAATCATGGAAGATATTGAGCAAAAAATAATTCGGATGGGCCTTGGAAGGTTGACTCAGAGAGCCAAATGTAAAGTTTTGAACAAAAACTCCCCCTCGAAGATTAAGCACAAAGAGCTGCCACCGGCGACACATTCAACATACCGATGATGTGAAGTGACCTTCCGTCAAACGTGCACCCTGCTCTCGCCGCAGCCCCGCAAGGTCTCCGAAATCCACTGTTGCAGTCTTCACCATTGTCGCTCTGCATAATGGAGGTGAAAGCTAACTCCGAGCTAAAGTCCAGCGTTTCCATTATCTGCTAATTGTTGGCTTTTAGCCAATAAAAAAACAAAAGCAGGAAAATTCTAACATTGTCAGCCATATAAATATATATCCATATATCCAAATAAATATCCATAAATGTCCACCATCAGCCGTCATTTGTGCGAATCAGGAGAATGACCCGGGTAGACTCAGCCTAACGAGGTAACCTAATTTGGTAGATGTCAAGGGCTCCACAGTGTGCACTAATTACTGTACACTTCTCTCTCCCCAGACACCTTTGACACAGTGTTACTTCAGTGGAAACCAGAGGCAGAGCAGGGAAGGCAGACTGGGAGAGAGAGAGATGATGAGTAGGTGAAAGACAGGGAATAAGGACCTCTGTGTAGAGATTTAATGTAGAGTACAGTGAGATATAGGGGCTTACAACACTGCTAGATGATACAGAGCTACTGTAGAGGGATGAGGAGAGTGGAGGAGACAGAGAGGGAAGAAATGAAAGTGGTATAGACATGCAGTTAGAGAGGGGGGGTATAGAGAGTGAAGAATAGATAAAGAGGGAAGAGAGAGAGAGGGAAATGACACAAGACACTGGGTGCGGTGGGGGAGGGGAAATGACAGAGGTTTATTTTGAGCAGAAACGCATGCAGGGACCTAAAAATAAAGCTGTGACGGCTGGGTACGTTAGTCAGTACTCGGGGTAGGGGTGGGCTGACATGCTCTCACGCTGACTCACTGGGCACTCGCTGGCACCTGGACCCAGCAACCCGCTGTCTGTCAATATAACACCAGTCACATCAACACCCTATGATGCAGACAACTACATTGATAGAAGCCACAATCTATCTGCAATATTAAAGCTGATCTACCCCCTAAATAAATAAATGAAACACACCATGTCCCCGTGTGATGGGTCACCTTTGACAGGGTCAGTCGGCCCTTCTCCCCCTCCTTTCTGATATTTGTCTAGCTACTCGTCATCCAAACACAGAGGCTCTGGGAAGATAAATTCCAGAACTCAGACCTGAACAGGGGCTCACTCACACACAATCTGTCAAATGCGGAAAGCGTAATCTAACTAATTTATTCATCATTCTGCTCAAGTCTTTTTTATTTATTTATTTTTATTGATCTGTTATTTTACCAGGTAAGTTGACTGAGAACACATTCTCATTTGCAGTAACGACCTGGGGAATAGTTACAGGGGAGAGGAGGGGGAGTAATGAGCCAATTGTAAACTGGGGATTATTAGGTGACCGTGATGGTTTGAGGGCCAGATTGGGACTTTAGCCAGGACACCAGGGTTAACACCCCTACTCTTACAATAAGTGCCATGGGATCTTTAATGACCTCAGAGAGTCAGGACACCCGTTTAACGTCCCATCCGAAAGACGTCACCCGACACAGGGCAGTGTTGAGATATTTTCTTTTAGACCAGAGGAAAGAGTGCCTCCTACTGGCCCTCCAACACCACTTCCAGCAGCATCTGGTCTCCCATCCAGGAACTGACCAGGACCAACCCTGCTTAGCTTCAGAAGCAAGCCAGCAGTGGTATGCAGGGTTGTATACCACTGGGAAGGTGGCATCCACCTTTGGGAAGGTGATGAAGATGACAAAAATTGCAGAACTGAAACCTGAACAGGGGCTCAGTCAATTCACTGGTCAAACCAAAACCGTGATGCTTTGGTGGCCTGATTCCTAACTACAATTTTTGTCATACGTTCTGCTCCAGGCTTGGGAAGATGACAACAATTCTGAAAGTCTGAAACCTGGACAGGACTGTAGTGTCGCTGAGAAATGTCAGCTGGGCTGTCAGGAGAATACTGTCTTGCCATGGAGATGTCCGGCTGCTTTACTATTGTGATGAGGTGACTCATTGGCCTGCTGTCACAACACAGGGAGAGCTGTGGAGCAAAATATCCGTTCAAGTTAAACACATTTAAAGGAGGCAAAAGTGATGTAATGTGCCATGCAAAAAGAAACATTTAGGCCTAGATTCAATCAGATCAAGCGTCAACCAGCGATAGCAGACAGCCGCGTTGCGGATGTGTTGGAGGGTGTACTGCGTTGGAGCTGTCAAACCGGTGAGCAGCTGCTCTTGAAATCATTGTCACAAAGCCATACCTGCCTCACTCATTTTAGAAGTTCAGATTGAGAAAGTTTAGGCTAAATAATTACGCTCAAATTGAAAAATCATTACACTAAATAATGAGTATTTTTATCATCCTAATCGAGGTGTAGGTTACGTTTCACATTCCAGTGTTCAAACTTGTAAACAAAGCTGCATGGGATTTATCTTAATGTGACTCTGTGCAGCCAATGGCAATGTCCGCTTTAGGTATAATGCCAGGAGCCGCAGCTCTAACAGCTCGAATGCAGTTCCACCTCTGATACCGCCAAAACAACTGCTATGTGGATCTGATTGAATAGAGCCCTTAATTCCTCATTTATTTCAATCAGAGTGTTTCCCCGACTAGGTCAGAGATGGCTTGCCCGGTTGGCTGCCGACCATTTTCTTTGGTGGAAACGGCGGAACATTGTTCTTTATATTCTCTTGCGTGTCTGTCCCAACCGCACACAACTCCTGCCCTGCTGCATAATTACCTGTTTTGTATGTTTTTATTTTTTGATGCAAGTGAAACAGATGTACACTGAACAAAAATATAAACGCAATATGTGAAGTATTGGTTTCATGAGCTGAATTAAAAGATCCCAGAAATGTTCCATACACACAAAAGGCTTATTTCTCTCAATTTGTGAACAAATTTGTTTACATCCCTGTAAGTGAGCATTTCTCCTTTGACAAGATCATCCATCCACCTGACAGGTGTAGCATATCATGAACCTGATTAAACAACATGATCATTACACAGGTGTGCTGGGGACAATAAAAGGCCACTCTAAAATGTACAGTTTTGTCACACAACACTATGTCACAGATTTGAGGGAGTGTGCAATTGGCATGCTGACTGCAGGAATGTCCACCAAAGCTGTTGCTAGAGAATTGAATGTTCATTTATGTACCGTAAGCTGCCTCCAAATTTGTTTTAGAGAATTTGGCAGTACATCCAACCGGCCTCCCAACCGCAGACCACGTGTATGGCGTTGTGTGGGCGAGCGGTTTGCTGATGTCAACGTTGTAAACAGAGTGCCGCATGGTGGTAGTTGGGTTATGGTATGGGCAGGTGTAAGCTACAGACAACAAACACAATTGCATTTTATCAATGGGAATTTGAATGCACAGAGATACCGTGATGAGATCACGAGGCCCATTGTTGTGCCATTTATCAGCAAGGATCTCTACAAAATTCCTGGAAGCTGAAAATGTCCCAGTTCTTCCATGGCCTGCAAACTGACCAGACATGTCACCCATTGAGCATGTTTGGGATGCTCTGGGTCGACATATACGACAGCGTGTAACAGTTCCTGCCAATATCCAGCAACTTCGCACTGCCATTGAAGAGGAGTTGGACAACATTCCACAGGCCACAATCAACAGCCTGATCAACTCTATGCAAACAAGAAAGTTATCATCCAAAGACGTTTAATGCAGGGAAACTTAAATCCATTTTACAAAATTTCTACCAGCATATTAAATGTGTGACCAGAGGAAAATAAACTCTAGACCACCTTTACTCTACACACGGAGACGCGTACAATGCTCTCCCTCGCCCTCCATTTGGCAAATCTGACTATAACTCTATCCTCCAGATTACTGCTTACAAGCAAACACTAAAGCAGGAAGTACCATTGACTCGCTCAATAAGGAAGTGGTCAAATGACGCAGATGCTAAGCTACAGGACTGTTTTGCTAGCACAGACTGGAATATGTTCCAGGATTCTTCCGATGGCATTGAAGAGTATACCACATCAGTCACGGGCTTCAACAATAAGTGCATCGATGACGACGTCCCAACAGTGGCCATACGTACATACTCCAACCAGAAGCAATGGATTATAGGCAACATCCGTACTAAGCTAAATGGTAGAGCTGCCACTTTCAAGGAACGAGAATCTAAACCGGACGCTTATAAGAAATCCTGCTATGCCGTAAGACAAACCAAAGCGTCAACACAGGACTATAAGATTGAATCGTACTACACCAGCTCCGACGCTCGTCGGATTTGCCAGGGCTTGCAAACATTTTTGGACTACAAAGGGAAGCACAGTCGCGAGCTGCCTAGTGACACGAGCCTACCAGACGAGCTAAATAACTTCTATACTCACTCCGAGGCCAGCAACACTGAAGCCTCTCCCTCAATGTGATGAAGACAAATAAGATGATTGAGGATTACAGAAGAAGGAGGACCAAGCACACCACATCGACAGGGCTGTAGTCGAACAGATTGAAAGCTTCAAGTTCCTTGGTGTCCACATCACCAACAAACTATCATGGTCAAAACACACCAAGACAGTTGTGAAGAGGGCATGACAATGCATGTTCCCTCTCAGTAGACTGAACAAATTTGGCATGGGTCCTCAGATTCTCAAGAAGTTCCACAGCTGCACCATCGAGAGTATGGTGGTTGCATCACCGCCTGGTATGGCAACTGCTCAGCCTCCGACCGGAGGCACTACAGGGGGTAGTGCGAACGGCCCAGTACATCACTGGGGCCAAACTTCCTGCCATTCAGGACCTCTATACCAGGCGGTGTCAGAGGAAGGCCCAAAAGACTCCAGCCACCATAGTCATAGACTGTTTTTTCTTAAAACTGCACTGTTGGTTAAAGGCTTGAAAGTAAGCATTTCACTGTAAGATGTACTACACCTGTTGTATTTGGCACGTGACGAAAAAAAATTGATTTAATTTGACTTGAGGTATAAATGGTGATCACCAGATACTGACTGTTTTTTTATCCACACCCCTCCCTTTTTTTCTAATGTATCTGTGACCAACAGATGCGTATCTGTATTCCCAGTCATGTGAAATCTATAGATTAGGGCTTAATTAATGTATTTCAATTGACTGATTTCCTTAATTGAACTGTAACTCAGTAAAATATTTTCAATTCTTGCATGTTGCGTTTATATTTTTGGTCAGTATAATTTGTCCAATGACAGCAAACGCTACTGACTTCAGTTAACTTGCGCTCAAGCAGATCCCTACAGTATGTCTGGACATCACAGCATCGTTGTGTTGAATACTGAGTGTGGTTGGCTCATTTTTCCTGGAAACAATGGCATAGCCATTGACATTCATGGGTAATGAGATGTGTATCTTTTGTGTAATTTCCATAATGATCCGAGATTCTATTCTACCTTTTCTTTTGCTTCCATTGGGAAACATTTAATTTCCGTAGGGAGAGAATTTCCCAAACTTTCTATGACAAAATTGTCTTTGACGGATCGTCTTGACTGGCACTGGCAAAAACATTGAGCCGTGTGGTAATGCTGCAATGCTGCTGTAACACCTGACTTGCTTCCTGTGTGGGAACTTTATTTCCACAGGTCTCTCCCTTTGCAACTGTGTCTGGGTGTATTATAGCTGGGGTGCAGCTTACTGACTATATTGCTACAGATGTAGGATCTTAATTTGACACAGTAATCCTGCAGCAACAGGACTTCAACATGTAGTCCATAATGTTGCTTCATCTGTGTTTAGGCTATTAGCTGTCCAGAATTAGGATACATAAAAAGTGCAATACTGTTAATATAACTGTTTGTTAGTGTGGGTTGTCAGTGAATTTATGTACAGTGTAAATCATGAAGCTCATCTGCATTTCCTCCGATGCAGGAAAAGTCTCTGCAACAAATGAGTGATCAAATTAAGATCTGTATTACTTCCGGCTCTCCCAAAGCTCATTACAGAGGAAAGTGAAGGGATTGTTTCAGTTTTGATTCTCACCTAAAAAAGGCCACGCACCCCTTTACTCTCACTGGTTAGTCACTAATCCCCTCAAAGATGGGTCGTTCGGTGTAAATAGAGGAGGGAGGATCGCGGTAATCCTGCGGTAGCGTCGAAAGACAATGCCAAAACAATACATTGCCAGGTTAAGGTGTGAAGACACCACACTGCACTATCGACCTGAGAAATGCATATACTGGGGTGTTGTGATGATGTATTGAATGGTTTATGGGGTAACTGGAAGAAATCATTCATGTGATCTTTAGTCAAACTATCATTGGTGGGCGCTTTTCGGCCTTGGAGACATCCGGATGTGGTGGCTTTGACTCACAAGACAAAAGTGTGATTGTTACTCACTGCTTTTCCTGCCCATTTGTATTGGATATGATTATTTTCTGTGTGTGTGTGTGTTCTTGGGGACCTTCAATGCTGCAGAAATGTGTTGGTACCCTTCCCCAGATCTGTGCCTCGACACAATCCTGTCTCGGAGCTTTACGAACAATTTCTTTGACCTCATGGCTTGGTTTTTGCTCGGACATGCACTGTCAACTGGGGGACGTTATATAGACAGGTGTGTGCCTTTCCAAATCATGTCCAATCAATTGAATTTACCACAGATGGACTCAAGTTGTAGAAAAATTTCAAGGATGATCAATGGAAACAGGATGAACCTGAGCTTAATTTTGAGTCTCATTGAAAAGGGTCTGAATACTTATGTAAATAAGGTATTCCTGGTTTTTTATTTTTTATAAATTTGCAAAAATGTCTGAACCAGTTTTTACTTTGTCATTATGGGTTATTGTGTGTAGATTCATGAGGACAACTTATTTAAACCATTTTATATAATAAGGCTGAAAAGGTATAGGGGTCTGAATACTTTCTGAAGGCACTGTATGTCGTGGTCCATGCGGCTGATAGAGATGGAGCATGTCACAAAGTAATATATTTTACAAATTTGTAATACATCAGTTATTTTAATATTAATCCAACAGTGAGCCACTTATTGCAGAGCAAAAATGCATTTAGGCCTACCTTCACTATGAAGTACATTTGTCTATCCTTAAGGAAAATAGTTTTAGGTGCGTTATGTCCATCTTACTAGCAAACTTGGTGACACAAGCAAAGAATGAGAGCGCCAATCTTTGTAGACACACCCAAATAAACACTGGCATTGTGTGCTTTTCCCAAAACACTGTTAAGCCTGTACTAGGACCTGGAATTGACTTTTTGGTCCACTTGCCACTGTGGCAGGTAGATGAAAAAAATGTACCAGTCTCTTAGACTTTTTACCAGCCAATTTCGACCCTGCAGAATAAAGATTAAAAAAACATTCACATCCCAGAAAACATGCTTTGTAAAGTCTCTTTAACTTTGAGGTGAACCGTCCCTTTAAGAAGTCCTCCTGTTCTCCACTCATTACCCGTATTAACTGCACCTGTTTGAACTCGTTACCTGTATAAAAGACACCTGTCCACACACTCAATCAAACAGACTCCAACCTCTCCACAATGGCCAAGAACAGAGAGCTGTGTAAGGACATCAGGGATACAATTGTAGACCTGCACAAGGCTGGGATGGGCTACAGGACAATAGGCAAGCAGCTTGGTGAGAAGGCAACAACTGTTGGCGCAATTATTAAAAAATGGAAGAAGTTCAAGATGACGGTCAATCAACCTCAGTCTGGGGCTCCATGCAAGATCTCACCTCGTGGGGCATCAATGATCATGAGGAAGGTGAGGGATCAGCCCAGAACTACACGGCAGGACCTGGTCAATGACCTGAAGAGAGCTGGGACCACAGTCTCAAAGAAAAGCATTAGTAACACACTATGCCGTCATGGATTAAAATCCTGCAGCGCACGCAAGGTCCCCCTGCTCAAGCCAGCGCATGTCCAGGCCCGTCTGAAGTTTGCCAATGACCATCTGGATGATCCAGAGGAGGAATGGGAGAAGGTCATTTGGTCTGATGAGACAAAAATAGAGCTTTTTGGTCTAAACTCCACTCGCCGTGTTTGAAGGAAGAAGAAGGATGAGTACAACCCCAAGAACACCATCCCAACCGTGAAGCATGGAGGTGGAAACATCATTCTTTGGGGATGCTTTTCTGCAAAGGGGACAGGACGACTGCACCGTATTGAGGGGAGGATGGATGGGGCCATGTATCGCGAGATCTTGGCCAGCAACCTCCTTCCCTCAGTAAGCGCATTGAAGATGGGTCATGGCTGGGTCTTCCAGCATGACAACGACCCGAAACACACACCCAGGGCAACTAAGGAGTGGCTCACGGTCTTCATCTCAAGGTCCTGGAGTGGCCTAGCCAGTCTCCAGACCTGAACTCAATAGAATATCTTTGGAGGGAGCTCAAATACTATCAAATACTTATGTCATGCAATAAAATGCAAAATAATTACTTAAAAATCATACAATGTGATTTTCTGGATTTTTGTTTTAGATTCCGTCTAATATAATAATAATATATGCCATTTAGCAGACGCTTTTATCCTAAGCGACTTACAGTCATGTGTGCATACATTCTACGTATGGGTGGTCCCGGGAATCGAACCCACTACCCTGGCATTACAAGCGCCATGCTCTACCAACTGAGCTACAGAAGGACCACGTCTCTCGCGGTTGAAGTGTACCCATGATAAAAATTACAGACCTCTACATGCTTTTTAAGTAGGAAAACCTGCAAAATCATCAGTGTATCAAATACTTGTTCTCCCCGCTGTATATACTTTCTATCTGTAAAATACTAAAGACGTGTAAGTAAAATGCATTTTTTGGTGCATTTTTCCAAATGAAATGTTATCTAGAATAACAAATTGACAGCATATCAACAATTCCCTCTGGGAAGTATGTTAGAGTGTCTAGTTTGAGAAACAGATTCCTCACAGGTCCTCAACTGGCAGCTTCATTAAATAGTACACGCAAAACACCAGTCTCAACGTCAACAGTGAAGCGGCGACTCCGGGATGCTGGCAGAGTTCCAAAGAAAAAGTAATATCTCAGACTGGCCAATAAAAAGAAAAGATTAAGATGGGCAAAAGAACACAGACACTGGACAGAGGAACTCTGCCTAGAAGGCCAGCATCCCGGCGTCACCTCTTTGTTGACGTTGTGATGCCTAAGACAAATCTTTACTTGCAGTCATTAGCAGCTGTTAGATTCTATGTGCCCTTTTCCTTCTTCTTTTTTTTGTCGGAATACAACAGGATTTAATGAGGACTACATTAAATATGTCTTGTATGTAATGGACATCTTGCGATATATTGTACTTGTTTTCTCTTCATTTTTTCAAAATTGTTTCAACAATTGAATCCAATGAACTGAGCAGCCTGGGCTGACATGCTTATAGCCTTGCTAGGACTTTTTAAATATGAGCATGCATTTATAAGATTGTGCTGCTATTACTTCTATTAATATGA